>NW_028252639.1:0-50047 GCF_964263255.1 Lissotriton vulgaris | reverse complement strand
ATATATATTGCATTGATATTCACGTTTTTGAATTGTTGTAAGTCTAAACATTTGTATTTGGGTTGTAATGTAAAGTTATTCATGATTGTATTTTTAACTCTACAGGTATCTTTAGTTCTTTGCCCGACAAATACTGGCTGTCATTGGATACTTCTGGTAACTGCAAGTTTTTCAAAATGTATCAGTCCGCTTTGAAAGTTATTGTTGGAAAATATGACTGGTTGTAATAGTTTAAAGTGCCAAATTTTGTTTTTCAAATAACTTAAAGACTAGTGGAGAAGTGCGGCTCACTGGTTAGAGGAGGTATACCAAGAAGCAGAGGTCAGACCCGGGACCAGGGCTGAATTCCCGATGCGGCAGGGTTTTTTTGAGCCCAATTGTCCACAGACTCGATAATTCTCGCTTTGGTGCCCACTCTAAGCACGGGTTCACACTATGCAGCTCTGGGCATTAAGCTTGCTTAATCTCCACAATGGCCCCCCCGCGGCGGGATGCTTGGCTTTCACATTGGGGATGCCCAGCACGGGTTATCTCACAGGGAAAAGCCAGGACGGGTTCCCAATGCAAGCGCCGAGATGCCCTAGGGTAAGTCGAGCGCTATAGAAGAACACACATACATACATGAGAAAAATATTGCCATACCCACTTCAACTATCTATCTGTATCAGTGTATTTATTATGTTTATAAATGCTGCTCCTCTGCCCTATCACATTATATTGTGCTATAAATAGAGTATGCAACCAACTTACCTGTAAGAGTCAGTGTGGGCTATTCCTCTTTTCTTTAAAAAATTTATATTTATATAGCGCAAAATCAACCCAAAACTATACCAGCTATTTATATGAGCACAATATTTACAATACATTTTCAGGCATGCATAAATGACATCATTTACAGGATGTGCATGCAACTCCGAGGCTCGAGCACTGATTTTCATCATCAAGTTGTACAGTAAACCTGAATGACCACATACGTATATACGTTTCATCCCTACCAACCGGAGTCAGGAGTAAGTAATTTGCGTACTTGCTGCCTGCCTTGTGAAGGACTGGATTCTTCTAAGACCCAGCGGTGCCAGGGGACAACACCTGAAACCTTCGTGGGTAACCTGTTCCGGCGTACAATGACAGAGACACGGGACACTTCCTTCGGCGTCAAAGATTCGGGGTTTATTACTGCAGGGAACACAGAAGTCACAAGAAGTACAACACGTGTAAGTTCTGGGAGACTGCTTCAAATTGCTACTGTGGGTCGCTCCTTTTGTACACATTTCTCTCATAGATTAACATGATACACAAAGGTTTACAACTTGGTTCCCATAATAAACGCCAGAAGGGGTTGCCTTCATGTATTCAGGGCCCGGAACATAAGTACGGAAACATTTGGTGGTTCCCAACTGTAAAAACCCATCTTCCCACCATTAGTACATTCCAATCAGCAGTAAACAGATCGAAGAAGGAACAGGAACAGGTGCAGAGGAAGGCAGAAACAGTGGGGAGATCGGAAAGGGTGTAAAAGGGGGTGGTATCGGGAAACACGAGTTGCAAGCATCAAAGGGACGCGCCTAATGAGATGCACGGCTAAGACAATAGACCGGCACGGCAAGATGAGCCTCGAGCGGGGCCATCTGCCTTACATTATCATCCCCCTCATCATAAAGACACTTTCAAAGGAAACGTGTCTTCCGCAAGAGTCTTGGGAATCCCAGGGTCGCGAAGCGGACATCGTCCGTTCGCTGGCTACTTGAGGGCAAGAGACAAAATGGATGCCGTATCTAAGATGGAACCCGTGGGTACAGATATAGAAACCCACGAAACAGACGAACGGTTTAGGTTAGCACAGCGAAACTGCGTACACCCACTAAACTCGTCATTTGCGGTTCATAGATACCAGACTCGACCATATTTGTGCGAGTCAAAAACACCACTTACAATCGTCACGGAACCTCAGACGCTCCTTTTGCCCTCATGTAGGCAAGCACTAGTCAGAATCATATTCGATATTCATCAGACCATCTAGATGTTGTTGCAACATAATTCTGTCCATCTGAGCTCCTTTGGTAACAGGCGGCTGTCTTATACACTTCGTAGCACAGAGGCCACATAAGGCAGGACCACACTGCACACAAAGGCAACACGTGAACAGAAACGCTACGACAACCCCGATGATCATCAGAATCTTCCAACCCCAAGTCGACATTAGGCCCCAAAACCACCCAAGTAGCGTCCAATCCCCTACGTCCACGTGTATGGACTCGGAGATCTTATGCAACTTTGAGATGGCTTGATAGACAGTCGGAGCGTTATCTGGAATGAAAATACAGCAGCTCGAATGGATCACCTTACATACTCCACCTCGATCTGCTAAAACAACGTCTAAAACCATACGATTTTGTAACGTCATGAGCCTATCCGCCTGAAGTTCTGCGGTGATATTACCAAGGGCACTGGCAGTGATATTAGCTGTCGATTTCACCACTCGAGTCAACTGTCTCAGGTTCCTACTATTGACCATAGGCCCCCAAAACGGAAAGAAACCCTTGAAAAAGTCTCCTGCCTCTTGACCGGCAGTGTCCTCTTCGCTAATCACGCCCCTCACAACTCTAGTCTTGTGATAGTCTGCATCTACGGTGAACGTTGGAGGCAACAAATTTGCGATATAACATGTGCCCGCAAAGTCGGAGGGCAACCACGTATACGCACGATCATGACAGACAAAGTACGTACCCTTGGCAGTCAGAAACACAGGGGACGAGAGCATTGGCAAGACGTACGTCTCGGAGCAGGCACTCTCTCCAAGATGAGCTCTCGGTCTTCGGCCACGACCTTTTAGACAGAAATTACCAAGGTGGGGTACGATCCATATCGGAGACGAGCTTCTGAGCTGTCTTTCACCCACGAGCGCACTATACTCAGCCTCACTCAGGTCCCTATAGGCTCGCACCTCTTCCTCTGGGATGAGCGACGGCTCATAGATATCCCTATCTAAATCAGCGATCGCTATAGCCAAAGGTTTGTGATACGGACCAGGACCAAAGTGGGAAGGACGTGGCTCTCGATTGGGGTAGGAATCTAGTGCGCTTCGAAACATTGTTTGAAATGCTCGAGCTGAACCCTGGGAACTATAAGGAAGGACCAGATATGGAATTCCCTTATCCGTTGTATGCGGCATTAACCCACACACCCAACAATTAGTAGTATTAACCACTAACTGATGCTGATGAAGGAGCTGAATAAAGGAATTATTTCTGAATTCTGCACGTCTAGCCTGCTCGTGTTGAGGTAAAATGTGAAAAGAATGAGGAGAAACAGTGGAGGTAGTTTTAGGTTCAGGAGAAGGGGTAGGTGAGGCAGAAGGCAAAAACGTCAATATCAGGTAATACACCCCACCCACCAATAATGAAGAAACAGTTAAAAACAGTAGGAACACCTGAAACATAAACCATTTGGTACGGGTAATTTGTTGCAGTTTGAATCTTTGCGCCTGAGCTTTTTCCAGGTCCACAAGCTTTGAAAATGCCATCCTCTAAAACCGTCCGCAACGTTTCTTGACGCACTTCGTTCTGTGTAGCAGTAGTCAATCCCTAGGAGTTCTCAGGAACCGACGGCCTTTGACCTAGTGTCAAGACCTACTAACCAGAAGGAAGTACACGCGCGGCCCTACGGTACACCTGGATGCAAGGTATCTTAATTCACAAATATGTACAAAGTCTTTCAGCTGTGGAAGCAAAAACACAGAGGTTGAAAAAACTCAATATTTACAAAAATCACCGTTATACGAGTGTTTAGACTGATCGTGGCAATGGGGTAACGTAAATGTCGAGGAACAAAAGCAAATTTTATTAGTCCTTGGTATTAGATCGCAAAAAGTATCGGCTCTTTCCAGGACGTGTCTGTTCGTCAAACAATGGATCCGATGAGGGAACAGAGTTCTGTTGATCAGTCAATTGTTCAGATCTTGAGCTTTGCGGTGACAAATGTTCAACAATGTCGTTCTGCTGCACTGAGGATTCTCCGACAGGTTCGATGTCGCTAAAAGGTACGAAGGTCTGCAATCTTTCCGTTTCAGATGAAGCAATGCCTTTCCTCACCCACGAGTCCGCCGGTAAAGGTATAGGTACCTTTTTGGTGTGGGTGGCATGCACCCAGTTCTTCCGGCCTTCCAAACGGACAGCAGTTCTCGTGGCAAGGAGGACCTGGAAGGGTCCAGTGAAACGAGGCTCGAGGTTTCTTTTCCTTCCAAAGTTCCTCGTCACCACCCAGTCTCCGGGCTGGAGCTGGTGGCCTGGACCCTCCGTCTGCGTCGGCAGTGCTTCAAAGACCTGTTGGTGAATTAACCTCAGTTTAGCAGTCAGATCATGAAGATAATCAATCAACATCGGATACTCAGGATCAGAAAACACTCTCGGTCTAGGGACCCCCCAAACATTCGCAGGACAGCCGAACACTATTGCATAGGGACTGAGCCCTACTCGGGAGTGTACAGTCGCCCTTGTTGACAACAGAGCTAGAGGCAAAGCGTCAGGCCACGACAGACCAGTCGTAGCTTGAATCTTTGCTAGTTTGAGTTTAAGGGTGCCATTATACCCTTCAACCAAACCCGCTGACTGGGGATGATTGGCGCTATGGAATTTTTGAGTAATTCCAAGGCCCTTACACACATTCTTCATTACACTCCATACAAACTCACTTCCGTTATCAGACCATACAATCCGTGGCATTCCATACCGAGGAAAGTATTCCTTCAGTAGGATTTTCGCAGTGGACAGAGCTGTATTGTCTTTAAGAGGGTAGGCTTCGATCCATCGGGAGAATGCGCAAACCACAACTAAAACGTATTTCAGGTTATTGCATCGCTCCATATGGATGAAGTCTAGCTGAATCACTTCAAAGGGACATGAAGGGGGAGCAAAATGGCCAGGTGGTGTAGGGGTTCCCTTACCAGGATTGTACATCATACATATCATACAATTCTTCACCAATCTCTCAGCACATTTAGTGATACCATCATTCTTCCACACAGGGGACAGCAACTTACAAATACCTTTCGCGCTAATATGTGCTAACCCTTGTGCCATCGTCACAACAGCTAGCACATACGCATCTGGCAACATCCATCTCTTATGCTCCGACAAATCAATCCAACAACCATTCGCATCCAACTTTCCCGTACTCTCTTTCCACTTCGTCTTTTCAGTCTCGGTGGCCTCGTTCTGTATCGTTCTCACACTCTCGATGGTATCCTCGCACATACTAGTCTCTGTAGGCCACCTAACCGAACTCGTCACATACATTCTAGTGCTAAGGTTCCGGGCAGTCTCCTTAGCAGTCTCATCTGCAAACGCATTACCACGACCAACATCATCCGTCACCTTACGATGCGCACTACATTTAACAATCGCCACCTGCTTAGGTAACGTAAGTGCATCCAAAAGATCATTCACGAGTTGTCCATGCTGAATCTTAGTACCATGGGATGTCATAAAACCTCTCTCTCTCCACAATCGTCCAAAACTATGGGCGACGCCAAAAGCGTATTGGCTGTCGGTAAACACATTCACCCGTTTCCCTTTCGACAACACACACGCTCTAGTCAAAGCGATCAGTTCTGCAGCCTGGGCAGAGTTCTGATTCAATCTCGCAGCTTCCACAACAGTATTCAAAGTTACCACAGCATACGCAGTCGTCACATCGCCATTCGGCAATTTAAAACATGAACCATCCACATACAAGGTCCCATCGGGATCTTCCAAAGGAGTGTTTTTAAGGTCCACACGACCTTTTGTTTCCTCCTCAGTCCGTAAGTAACAGTCATGAGGGGTTACTTCATCTGACTCCATGCTAATGGGCAACGAAGTCGCCGGGTTCAGGACATTACAACGTTTTATCTGAATATGACTTGCCAAAAGCGTCAATTCGTACCCAGACAACCTTGCACTCGTCAAGTGCTGAGTTTTCGTACGATTTAAGAGAGTGTCAACTGCATGCGGAACCATCACCGTAAGCATATTATCCATGACCAATCCTGCTGATTGTCGGATGGACACCGCAGCTGCCGCTGTTGCTCTCAAACAACTCGGCAATGCTCTAGCTACTGGGTCCAAGGTCGAGGAAAAATATGCACATGGACGCTGCTTACCGCCGAAAGGTTGCGTCAAAACACTCAACGCACAACCTTCTCTCTCGTGCACGTATAGTGTAAACGGCTTGCTGTAGTCAGGGGTACCTAACACAGGAGCCGAACACAACGCGTCACGCAATTCAGAAAAACTTTTCGGACATTCTTCCGTCCATGGTAAAGGATTTGGAACATCCTTGCACGTCAAAGCCACCAATGGTTTCGCTAGCAATGAAAAATTTGGAATCCATTGCCTGCATTATGACGTGATACCCAAAAAGGCACGCACATCTCTCTGAGTTGTTGGCACAGTCATTCGGGCAATCGCTGCAATTCTCTCTGGGGTCAACCTTCTTCCCTCCTTTGACAATAAGTGACCTAGATAGGTCACTTCTTGACAACAATATTGAAGTTTAGAAGGAGACACCTTGTGATGTAAGTCACAGAGATGTTGCAACAACGATACCGTAGCAATTTTGCAAATGTCCTGAGTATCTGCAGCCACCAATAAGTCGTCAACATATTGGATCAAGGCTGCACCAGGCGGCAACACAAACGCATCCAGTTGGCCCTTCAAGGCTTGACTGTATATCGATGGACTTTCACAGTAGCCCTGAGGAGCACGTTTAAACCGGAAGCTGCGACCACCAAGAGAGAAACTGAAAAGGTCTCTGCTTTCCTCAGCAATCGGGATGCTGAAGAACGCATTCTTCAGATCGATCACCGAAAACCAAGATGCCGAGGCTGGAATCAGAGTCAGTAGCGCCGTGATGTCGGGCACAACAGGGAACTGAGGAATCACAATTTTATTTACCTCCCGTAAATCGATAACAAAGCGATAAACAGGTTGTTTCGAAGGATCAGTACGTTTCAGAATGGGCAACACAGGACTGTTGCACACGTTTCCCCGTGTCTCCTCGATAACATCTTTCTCAATCAGGTCATAGATAATAGCTAACAACGCTCGTTCACCATCAAGGGATATGCGATACTGGGGAATACGTGGCAATCGCACATTAGATTTCAAATGAACAACATAAGGGGAGATATCAAGCAGGCCCACGTCATTGGGACCTGTTGCCCACAAAGATGCAGGAAGAGAACTCAATTCCGGTGGAAGCTTATCGAGAGACAAGTACATTGGAGAGATAACTCTCTCACCCAAAGTAAGCTTCACTCCTGCAGGAGAACAATACAAAGTCGCATACAGACGTTTTAGCAAGTCCAGGCCCAAGAGATTTTCACCACAACCAGTGGTCAAAATCAACGGAGCTTTCAGCTCACGCGGCCCAATTGTAAGGGGCAACGGGCACGAAACCGGATTGCTAACAGGGGCGCCAGAGAATCCAACAGAAACATTTGTTAAGCCAGACAAAGGTGCGCCAGGGAGTTTCGAATGCATTATAGAACTTTTCGCTGCACCAGTGTCCAACAGAAAAGGCTCAACGACGCCCGAGGTGGCAACTGCGACGTAAGGCCCTCTCTGATCAACCGGAACTGATACTACTCCCTCTCCTTGTGTATGGCTGTCCTAGTAATTGCCGTCGTCAGCATCCTGATCGACGTAATAATCATCTACATTGTACTGAGCAGATCGCCTTTGCGACGATCCACGCTGATCAAAACAATTATTGGAGTCAGAAGTGTTAGTGGAACGATCATTCTGAGCACCGCGACCTCTACCACGTGATGTCTGTTGAGAACCACCACGACCTCCTCTAGACGAATTACCACTATTACGCTCATTGAGGACTGGACAATCGAATTTCAAATGACCCTCCTGTCTACAATAGGCACACTGATTGTACCCTAACGACGATCTCTGCGATGAGGAATCATTTCGTGATTGTGACCTATTGGATTGAGGCTGCGATCGATTACGCTGTTGCGAGTCATTCTGATTTGAACGTGGAGGATACGCCTGTTGCAACAACACTTTAGTTTTAAGCTCTTTCGTTTTCTTGTCAGCACGATCGTTCTCCTCTTTCTCCCTATTCTCATAATATTGAGCCGTAGCCAATATTTGAGCAGAAGTAGAAACAGCCCACGCACTTTCAGAATTTTGTAATTTGTTGCTTAAGTCAGGCAGTAAATTTGAAACAAATGTGTCCACAAACAACCTCTGACCACCTTCGGTACCCATGTCTTGACCACTGTGGTCAATGAAAGCCTCCTCAAATCTCGTAAAGAAATCGGAGACGCTCTCATCCTTCTTTTGTTTGCAAGCGGACAATTTGTCCCAATTTACCTTCATGGCTGGCATAAGCGTTTTCATCAGAGCGATGATTCTCTGAGGCAAAGCCGTAATGAGCTGTTCAGGTTTAGCCCCACCAATTTGTCGTGTGTCTGCCGCGATAAGAGCAGCCCAATCACCACCTAATTCTGCCACGTGGTGACGAATCTTTGTCCATACCGGCTGCGGTACGACATTGCCAAACAGCATATCAATATCGGCAAGATTCATTATCGTAGCGTCTACGAGCTGCGATAATTCTTTATAATACCCTGCAGGATTTTTGCGAGGGTCAGGCAAAGATTGCTTCACCTGCAGAACTTCCGATCATTTCCACGGGAGATGAATCCATACTCTCTGGAAATGCGGCAAGATGATAGGAACAGCATTAGCATTACCTGGCATCCACACTGGTGGAACTTCGCGCATGGGATACTGACCAGGCGCTGCTGGCGGTCCTTCGATGTCTTCGACAAACAATGCCCGAGGCATTATAGAAGGACGAAAAGATAACAACTGCTCAACAGCGCGTCGAACATTTGAATCGACTATCATTCCGCTCGAAAACTGGAGCTGCAGATTAGTCAAAGCAGTCAATACATCATTCGATGCATCTGCCGATATTTGATCACGTAAAACTTTGCACATTTCTTCAAAAACGTATCTTTGTGTTGGTATATTGAATTGACAGAACGTATCAAGCACTGCGCGTGGAGGATTTCTAAGAGGGTATTTCATCCAAGCCATCGCCATATTATACAGCGCAGCACGTTCCCTGTTACCGGGAAGCTGACTACGTCTTTGGGGACCGTCCGAACCAGCGGACTCTAGAATAGGTCCAAGAGAATTGAAAAAGTTAGCAGCAACAGAAGGGGTACGACGTCGAGTAGATGGAGAGGTGTAACATAGGGGATTAACAAGAGAAGAGTCGGAAACAGACGAAACAGCAGGAGTAAGTAGAACAGGAGCAGCAGCGGGAACAGGAGTATGGGGAAGTACAAGCGGTGGAGCAGTAGGAACAGCAGTAGGCAAGGGAGCAGGAACAATCGGAAGAACGGGTACAGGTTGAGGAACAGGTTGAGGAACAGGCACAGGAGCAGGTACAGGAAGAACCACAGGAGCCGCGGTACCCTGTGCGTATGGAGGTGGCGATTTCAGAAGATAAGACAGTAAAGGGTCCTCAACCGATTCCTCCTTCTTATCCGACCCCGTTGGCAAAGCGGGGTAACATTTATCTATAGACATACGCTGAAGCCTATCAAAAACTTCCTTTTCCTTTTCCTCCTTATCTCGCTGAAACTGTTCTGCTTTCTTTACTATGGCAGCAACTCAATCTCTCTGATTACGTTTTGTCTGTCTGATTTCTTTCTGTTTGGCTTCTTTGCGCCACAACCGAAAGGCATCAAACATGGCCGGCCTTGACTTTTTCTTAAACAATTTAGCCTCGAGGTTATCTAAAATCGGGGTCTCGAAACTACCATGAGGTGGCCAACTAAGGACACCGTCCTTTCTGGTGTAGCGAATCCAATATTCATTAAAGGTAATCGGACCTAACCCATGCTTGCTATATAATTCATAAGTTGGAGTTCCAACCGGAGTTATCGGACACGAGTCCTCCAGTCGGGAATCCGCACCACAACGACCAAAACAACTGAACAAAGTACTACGACCAGGCATCTTGCACACTAGCCGAGTTTCACAAACTTCAAGGGTTACGGGATTTACCAAGTCCCAGCAAAGAGCAAAAATCCTCGGTTTTTGACGACTGCAGACGTCAAATATCACAACAAAGAACCATGTACTAAGAACCACAAATGCAATTTAACCATGCAACAACTAAGCACCCACAACTAAGGACTTTGGGAGCGACCCACAAATACTTAACTCAAAGATCGATGGCGTCACCAGGAAGGCCCGTCAATCGTCTCGCTGTACCAAGGTCTACGCCAGGCGCCAAAACAGGTCTACAGTCAGGGCAGCAGTCCGTCGCAGCCGTCAGGAGGCGGGAATCTTCGCGGGAAAAGTCGTCGGGCCACTTGTTTCGACAACAGGATCGATGAAGCGGGGTGCACCTTCCCTCGGAGATTTCACACGAAGTTCCTCACGATCGTCGGGCTTGGACAGGTACCACTGATGCAGCCCCACGAGGGCGCCAACTGTAGGACTGGGTTTTTCTAAGACCCAGCGGTGCCAGGGGACAACACCTGAAACCTTCGTAGGTAACCTGTTCCGGCGTACAAATGACAGAGACACGGGACACTTCCTTCGGCGTCAAAGATTCGGGGTTTATTACTGCAGGGAACACAGAAGTCACAAGAAGTACAACACGTGTAAGTTCTGGGAGACTGCTTCAAATTGCTACTGTGGGTCGCTCCTTTTATACACATTTCTCTCATAGATTAACATGATACACAAAGGTTTACAGCTTGGTTCCCATAATAAACGCCAGAAGGGGTTGCCTTCATGTATTCAGGGCCCGGAACATAAGTACGGAAACATTTGGTGGTTCCCAACTGTAAAAACCCATCTTCCCACCATTAGTACATTCCAATCAGCAGTAAACAGATCGAAGAAGGAACAGGGGGCCAGATGTAGGTAGGCTTTTACCGGGTGGTAACGGCCGAAAATCGGTAAAATCGGCCGTTACCGAGAAAATGAGATGTAGGAGGCCATGATTTACCGAGTTGTGAAATTCCGAGTCGGAAACATACCGACTCGGTAAGAATGACCCGGTAAAATTACCGTGTCGGAATATACCGTATACATAAATACCGAGTTGGTATTCTCCGACTCGGTAAATCAGGAACGGTAAAAATTAGCCATGGAGATGTAGGTAAGCAGAAAAATACCGATTCCGCCGAAAAATCGGTATGAATTAGTCGGAATTTACCATGCATTCAAAGCAGGTGGTAACCAAGGGAGGGCTATAAAAAAAGTCCCAAAATGCACCTCAGGACCCATGATGGCGGCTTTTTACGTCATAGCAAGACGGCAGAGACTACAGGCAGCAGGACAGAGAGAATGGCTAAGGGAGGAACAAGTGTACAGGCAGAGGATTACACTGTTCCAATTGACAGAGCCTGAAATACTGCAGAGGTACAGGCTACACCCAGACACCATCAAGCAATTGATCAGGGACCTACACCCTCTCCTGGACCACCCAACACCCAGGGCCCATGCGATCCCACCTCATGTCCAGGTGCTATGTAGCTTACACCTGCTGGCCTCAGGTAGCTACCAGAGTGTGATAGCTGCAGTGGGTGGCGTGTCCCAGGGCTGCCTGTCCCGCTTCTTCAGGCGGTTTATTGACGCCATGATGCAGAGGATGGGGCATTATATTTCATTCCCTGTTACACCGGCAGAATTAGCCAAAACCAAGACTGACTTTTATCACCTGGCACACTTCCCGCACGTGATCGGCTGCATCGATGGCACCCACGTCCCACTCTGTCCACCTGCAGCCACAGAGCACATATACCGGAATCGCAAATCGACGCACTCCATCAACGTCCAGGTCATATGTAATGCAGGTAACCTCATCACTGACATCGTAGCCAAGTTCCCCGGAAGTAGCCATGATTCATTCATCTTCCAGAACAGTGGAATATACACGCGCCTACTTGCCGGAGAATTCGGAAATGGATACCTGCTAGGTAAATCACATTGACACACCCTGACACTCACATTAGATCTACGTCTCATGTACTTGCAATTAATGTCTATCTTTCTCCCCCTAGGCGACAGTGCATATGCCCTGCGGTCCTTCGTGCTCACTCCCTACCTCAACCCATCCACCAGGAGTGAAAGGCGATACAACGTGGCTCACAGATCCACACGAAACGTAGTTGAGCGCACATTTGGGCTCCTAAAGAGCAGGTTTCGCTGCCTCCACAAGAGTGGAGGTGCACGGCAGTACACCCCAATCATCTGCTGCAAAATAATAGCGACCTGTGCAATGTTGCATAATCTCGCCACCAAGCAAGGCACTGAGGTGGAGCTCACATATCATGAGAACATTGATGACGACCCAGAGGTGGCAGAGCCCCAAGCTTCAGTGGCAGCAGCAGCTACAGATGGGAGACTGAGACGGGCAGAGGTTACACAACAATATTTCTGAGTGAGTAAAGAGACACAGGCATGAATGTAACTTTGTTGAAGTAGTTTAATATTCACTACGCCACAGCATTGTTAGCTCACATTGGGCTCACTAATACAAACACTCCATGAGTGTGATGTCACGGTTAACACCACCATGACTACAGCCTTGGTTGGAGTGATAAGTCATTGTTTGTGGGCACGGGCCACAGGGCGGGGCTGCTGTGGCTGTGAATCTATGTCCTCACGCTGGCCTGTCACACTTCCACCACGCCTGCCACTCCTCCGTAACTCATGCACAGGAGTGCCTGCACCACTCCTGCTGGCGGACCCCTCGCTTTCGGCAGCACAAGTGTCGCCTCCAGTGCCAGTCTGTTGCGCGAGCACCAGCTCCATTGCAGAGGTCATCCTGGCCATGCCTTCACTTAAATTGTTGCAGCACTGCACTATGGCAGTTGCAAAGGTGTTCAGGGCCGTGGTTTGCTTGCGCGCATCCACACGGGCCTTGCGTCTCGCCAAATGGTCCCTGTCCAATTTGTCACACAGGACAGTCATGCACTGTGTGATATCCGATATTCCTGTCGCCATGGATTGCATGCTCTCTGCCATGTCCCCTATGCCCTTGCCTACTGCATCCAGTTTCTCATTTGTTGTGCGTGCGTGCCTCTGAACCCCCATCATTGCTTTCGCCTGCAGGCGCTGCACCTTCACCATGGTGGCCTCCAGTCCGCAGAAGACACCTTGGACTTGCCGCACATCCTCTTCCTCCCGTGGACGTCGCCCTCGGACACTGGCCCGCGTGACTCTGGGAGTGGGCTGCTGCTCGGTATTGCCTCTGTCCTGTGTGCCACCCTCCTCCTCCTCCGATGATGTTTGCAGTATTCTGCGAGGGGGCACATCATGGCTCCTGACTCTTCCCAGCACTGGGGATGGTGATGTGGGGGTGGGTGATAGTTCTGCCGCTCCTGTGTCCTGACTACCGAATAGGAGAGGGGATTGTGGATTTTCAGCAATTGCCTCCTCAGGTATCGGGGCTGCCTGCTCTTGGTCCTGGCCTGCGTGAGATGTGCTAGGTCCGGCTCCTTCCCTCCTCTTCTCTCTGACCTCAGCTGTGTTGCGCTTTGACTCTCCTGTGGACAGACATGGACATTGAGTCAGTTATGTTGATCACCTGTGTCATGTGATAAAATACACTTCTATTGCACTTTAGCCTGTCTCTCATTTGCCTATGCTACTTGTCTGTTGCTCCCCTTGCTGCAATGCACGCTGACTGCTCTGATCTACACGTGACTACATTTCACAGGATGCATTGCAGGACATTAGTTGAACCTGTTGTGGAGTCTGATTTGCCATGTGAGGGGAATAGGTAAAAGGGTAAATGATAGTGTTCTTGCATCTTACCTGGTTTCTTGGCTCCTCTTGCTGAGCTGTCTGCGTCTCCTATTCCGTGTATACATTCCTTCTCAAGGGTGGATGCAACCATCTCCTCGATGTCGGTGAGTCTGGGGCCTCTGTTACGTCCTCCGCCTGTACCATCACATTCCTTGCGGTAGGCAGCAAGCTTTTTCTTGGTGATAATGCGGATGTCATACCACCGTTTCTTGAGGTCTTCTAGGTCACGGTGGGTGACACCAATGGCATTTACCTTGCCTTGTATGTCCAACCAGGTGCTGCGTTTGATGGATTCTGCAACATGCAGAGTTTGCTTTCCTAGAATTCTGCCATGATGTCTGACGACCTCCGAAATCAGCACCTGCAGTTCCTCCTGGCTGAACTTCTGCTTCCTTTTGCGCTCTGCAGCTTCTCTCTGTGCCTCCTGGCTCTCCATCTTGCAGTGTATTTCTGTCTCAGGTAAGGCTGCTCCACACTCTGTCCTCCTGCTCTCCTGACTGTTTGTTTCTGCACCTGCATGGGCGTGGCCTGTCCCAAGTACTGGGGTGTGGTGGTTGGATCTGATTGGTTAGTTCCCCTGTGGCTTGAAATTTGGGTGTGGTTGAAGTACCTGATTGGTTCACAGGCGCACATGTTTGTCAGTTTCAAAATCTTCGGCGGGTAGTTCCGACACGGTAATTACCGGGTCGGTGTTTACCGACTCGGTATTTACCGGGTCGGAAGTTGCCATTCATTCCTATGGGCCGTGGCACCGGTGGATCGGTTTGGGCTTTTCCGTCTCGGATTTTACCGTGTAGGTATATTCCGAGACGGTAAATACCGTTTCCGATTACCGACTGGTTCCGAGTCGGTATTTGTTACCGCCTTCATTACCTACATCTCATTTTCCGACACGGTAATACCGAGTCGGTATGACTCGGTATTTAAGAGGTCGGTAAAAATTTTTTACCTACATCTGGCCCAGGAACAGGTGCAGAGGAAGGCAGAAACAGTGGGGAGATCGGAAAGGGTGTAAAAGTGGGTGGTATCGGGAAACACGAGTTGCAAGCATCAAAGGGACGCGCCTAATGAGATGCACGGCTAAGACAATAGACCGGCACGGCAAGATGAGCCTCGAGCGGGGCCATCTGCCTTACAGTATCATCCCCCTAATCATAAAGACACTTTCAAAGGAAACGTGTCTTCCGCAAGAGTCTTGGGAATCCCAGGGTCGCGAAGCGGACAGCGTCCGTTCGCTGGCTACTTGAGGGCAAGAGACAAAACGGATGCCGTATCTAAGATGGAACCCGTGGGTACAGATATAGAAACCCACGAAACAGACAAACGGTTTAGGTTAGCACAGCGAAACTGCGTACAACCACTAAACTCGTCATTTGCGGTTCATAGATACCAGACTCAACCATTTTCGTGCGAGTCAAAAACACCACTTACAATCGTCACGGAACCTCACTTGGATGTGGTAGCCGTTTCTCAGGCTCCAACTCCGGACTCCAACTCCCACTCTGTATAATGGGCTGGAAATCTAAAGACCCTACAGGAAACAGACATAATGTCTTGTACCAAGTTGTCAACTTGCTCAAATCTTCTTTCATATACAGAGCCACTTTAATTCTTCTTCCAAGTTAAGCAACAGGAAATGTCAACTTGCTCATTCCAATTATAGGGCCTCATAAGAGCCCTGTGTTCCTATTTTAACCGCATGTGCGCTAGCGGGTTTTCCCGCTGTGCGCTGAAGATTCGAAAATCGCACGTTACGTGACAAAGCCAGCTCGTCATGCGCGTAGCGCAGGTAACACCCATGACGAGCTGGCTTTGTCATCAGCACTGAAGGGGTTAAGTAAGTACTTCACCAAATCGGGAGTGTGTAGTTTGACTTCTGCAGCCTTCCTTGCATGTAGCTGACTTTTCTCAGACTCCCTCGACGGACTCATACTTTAAAATTCCTTTTTACCTTATTTACCATTCGTGTTCAATAAAAAGCGTAACAAAGCCACTATAATACTTCTTCAAAGAAAGTTCTGACCCTTTTTTTAATGAAGAGAGTTATATTCAGACCAATGATTTGTTGCATGCAGTTGACACCAGTGGTCGAGCTTATGAGGTTAGAAATGGTTGTCATATTGAGAAAGAGAAAAGTGCCTGCAAGATGTGTGGGACCATGCTTTCTACAGGTGATCTGAATAAAAAATATTAATTTGGAACCGCCAGCATGCTGAAACATGTGAAGACTGTTCATCCCCACAATTATGCGAGAGCTGCATGCGACAGGCTGCGGGAAGACCCTCCACTACCTGTAGCCAGCACCTCCACAGCACCATCGAGTTCACATCGGGACATCCGTCCCGATTTTGGAGACCTTATCATTCTTTGCAAAATGTATAAAGAGACAAAATGTTATGGCATACAGTCCATTGATTTGATTTGCAGGCGGTAGATATGTCTTCACATTTTGTTTAAATAAGTGACAAAAAGCATTTGTCCATGTCTGTGTTAACAACTGCCTTCAATCTACACTGCAGACAGCAGGGTTGACAACTTGAATTCAGCTTTCCATCTACACTATGGACAGCATTCAAGTGAGCCTTGATTTTTGTAAGGCAGAGACAATTTTGTTAATGGATGCCACAAAAAATGTTCCTCAATGTCTGTACTAAGTACTGCCTTCAAATGTGCACTGTGATCAACAGAATTTACTACTTAGTACCAGTGGCGCAGTAGCACTAAAGACAACATTGAATTCAGTCTCGATTTATTTAAGGCAGAGATAATAGTACTGTGTCCTCAGATTCTGTTAACTGAAACAAAATAGCATCAATGTTGGTGTCCCCTTTACCACTCATTATCACTGTGTACGTACAAGTTCAGTGCCAAAGATACTACTAACTCAGTGCACCATAAATCATCGCAAAGAAAATTGAACAGTTTTATGTCAGCAATGAGCCATACTATCTCTTTTAAATGGAATTGATGCAGAATTCAATCGACAAAAGACATTACTTCAATTACTGTGCCTCTCCCCCCGACCACGCATCATCACAGGGTACGTTCAAACTCAGCGCCAAAAGAGTTACTAACTCAGTGCACCAGAAATCATCGCCATGTGACCGTATTGAAAGAGATCACTTATTAAGAACAAAATATTTCATAGTTTTTGGAGATGTACTTCAACTTACTTCTGTGAATGAAAAACCAATATTTATTAGAAAACTTTATTTTATAGACTTTGCTACCAATGCATCCTGCTTAGCCCACACATCATTGCAAACTCCACAGAACCTTGTTGTTTCAGGTACCACTAACTCAGTGGAAACCAAACTAAGTATAACGCCTATCAAAATACTTGAGTTTTAGAGGTGTAGGGGGGGGGGGGACGCCAATTTGTGAAACACAACCTGTAAGTTAAAAAGGAAGTTTACTTTGTGTGTAATTTTTTATGAAAGGAGAGAAGGAGTAACAAAGTGACTGCAAAGAATATTCACAGCTCAACTTTCTGTCACCAGTGTGTTTTTCACCAGGTGCTGGGATATAATGCACCCTGAAGCTCTACATCTAAAAGATAGTAAAAGACAAATGTTATGATTGGTAATACTTACTATCGTAATGTGGAGTTGGATAACAACACCCTTTCACAAACGTTCCTTCTCACATTTAAAATAAGTATTTGTATAGTTTATATTCCGGACGTTTGAGCGATTATGAAAACGTTCCTGCTATTCGAAAAAATATATATACATGTAATTTCATTCACTATATAGGACTGCGTTTTTAATAAAACTATTTTAATTGTTTGAGGTTATCTAGAGTATATACGTATGTATTTTGTATCTACTCCTCAACGCCGATCGACTAATACATCCCATGTTGGACACATCTGTGTAATGGCCTGGAAATCCAAACAACCTTCAGGAAACAGACTTTATTTCTTGTAACAAGTTGTCAACTTACTCAAATCTTCTTTCACATTTCACCATGGTAGGATCAGAAAGTAGCATCCAAAGTTGATAGTGGAGACATCTGAACGTATTGTTATCTTTAGGGGGACATGCAATCATGCCCCACTTAGCAGATTCTTAAATAAATCAACATCCAGAACCAGATATTTGAATAAGTTGTACTTTTTTGAGGATTTTACATTCAACATTGCAGACCTTTATTCACATTGATTTACACCTTCACCTTAATAGATCTTAATCACAAATAATAGAGAAATATTCACTTTTTGTGTCACATTTTTTTTTCTACACCACATAACCTGTGCTTCCTCGCATTTAATCGTAGTGTAAAGTGTAATCCCAGCTCTGTGGTGGGCTAATCCATTAATCCTCCTGTGACTTTCATATTTATTCCTGCACCACAGGACCGTTCCTGGCTTGTTTTCTCAAAAATCATGCATATCTAAAGCTGAACTTTATATAATGTGCTCCATCCTATTCATGGTGTTACAGCAGGAAGTGTGAGGAAGGAAATTGATGGAGTAGTAACAATTATGCTAAGATACATTAAGGGATGATTACAAAGTCTATAAGGAAACCCCATTGAGAACAAGTGGGATGAGTGAGATGCTGTTTGTATTGCATTGCGTCAGGCAGCTCCGTGACAATAGAGTCGATTCCCATGCAGAATATCATCAAAAGGAGAAGACAGCCTTACCAAGACGTCTTCAAAGAAAACCAACTTGCAAAAATCCTAACACAGCACGATATGGAAGGACTATGGAAACCATATGAATCTACACTACTACACGTCAAGAAGAAATGCTTACTGTGTAAGTGACATTTTCCATCTGTAAGATGTAAGATCTGTCAGTAGTAAAGAAACATGTTCTCAGTGAAGTGAAATGAGTTATTCCGATAGATTGAAACTATTTTCACAACTTGTCTACTGTTATATCAGTGTTTGTAGTCCTTAGGTTTAATACTTTGAGCTACAGTCCAACTATGTTTACAATTTCTTTACTGTAATATCAGTGTTTGAGGTGCTCACATAACATGTTTTGTAATACATTGAAACTATTTTAGGAACTTCTTTACTGTAATATCAGTATTTGATATGCTCACATAAAATATTTTGTGCGACATTAAATGTATTTTGACAACTCGTTTATCGGCGTATGTGATGCTTCTGAAGAACTTTATTTAATCTTTGTTTTGAAAATGGAGGAACAAAGTGAACTTGAGTGGAAATTATTATGAATACAGTCAATAAATAAATACAATAAATAAATACAGTGTCACTATGCATTGTGTCAAGTGCTTTATCAAAGATTTGCAGGAATATGGTCCCTTTCATTGTCATGACACACAAACCCAGATAAGAATGAACAGTGCAACTCAAGTGCATTATAGAATGGTACAAAGCTTATAATTTAATGATTGGGTATTAGGATGGTAGACAGAGATCACATATAAATTGATTCCCAAACCTTCTTTTTCTCTTAAAGGGTTGATACAGTCTTTCCAAGAGGATTTGAATATTTAAACGGGGAAAGAAGGACAGAAAGAACAGAGGTAGGAGGTTACATCTCAAGATGCAAGAATGGATGAAAAGGGTGGTCCAAGGTCTGCATGCACGATGGCCAGTGGAGGCATTTTGAGAGCGGCTACACTCAAGGTGGTGTATAATATGTAATATCTGGTGTCGGTACCACCACACACACAGACTGGCCAAGGCCAGATTAAATGATACATTGTATGTGCTTGTACTACGAGGAGAGTACACTGGAGGAAGACCAGGTCAAGTGCAGAGATTTAATAAATAAGTCATAGCAAAGGGGGTGGAAACAATGCACAGGAGAGTCCATGAGCGGTGGATGCAGGATTCCTTAATCCGTGTCCTACCTACTGTGTTGCAAGCTTGAGACACTGACAACCACAGACCCTTACTTTGTCTCCCCATTACGTTGTCATTTAGGGTGGAGGCAGGGAAATGGAACGGAATAAAGTACATGTTAGCAGATGTACTGGTTTGTGCAGGACACTGAATTAAGCACTAAAGAACCAAGGTCAGATATAAAAGACAATACACAGAAGGCTGCACAAATAGGACAGAGGATCATGTACACAATCTGGTAAGTGAGCAAAACAACAACAAGGCTAAGAACATTGCAGCAAACAGACGCTAAACTGTGGAACTGATTTACATAAGAGGTAGGAGAATACTGTAAAAAAACCAATTTAAAATACAGAAAAGAGAAAAAAGATATCATATATCATGACAAAGACACTGGGGTAAAACTCTGTTGTCCAACACAGAAAAGATTGTACAGAAATTATATGTTAGAATGTTTAAGAAGCTGCAAAGGTAGTACACAAATAAATAAAATAAATACAATTTAAAAAATAGGCCTATATAAGCTCCCTTCTGATTTAGAGGGTACACAAAACTACGGGAAACAAATACTATCTGCTCCCTATCAGCACCAGCCAAACCCTAGTCCACGCACACTGCCAACCTAGAATAGGCCTGTATAAGCTCTCTCTTCCAAATAGGAAAGATGTTTCCAATGACAGGGTGGGGGCTGCGAGGCTCCCACCCTGTCATTGCAAACGGCAGTGTCCAGGGGGTGTGCACCCCGCGACACTACAGGAACTGGCCCTGGGGGTTGGCGGTCCCAAAGGCCATCTTGGGCTCCAGGAGGAGGACCACCCGGCCCCCCTCCAATACTTTCAAGAAGCCCCGAGGGGGGTGATCCCAGAGGCTCTGGGGCCTCAGAACCCCCCTCAATTAATATTTTAAAGCCCTGGGGGGTGGCAGTCCCCAGGGCTGAAAGGGCCTCAGAGACCCCCATTATTTAATGTTTTAAAGCCCCGAGAGATTGTGGTCCCCAGGGCTGGGGGGTCCTAAGAGCCCCCACACAGGTATACATTTACATTTACTGTGAGGGGGCTGTGAGCCCCCACACATATATTTAAAAAAAAAGGCCCAGAGGGGTGTCGATCCCCGGGGCTAGGGCACCCTTTGGGCCCCCCATTATAATAAACGACATTGCCCCCGAGACTTGGCCCCCCCGGGGGCTAAATGGCACTAAAGCAGGCTTCAGGTTTTCTTTTTTCAACACAATACGCGTATCGTACGCGCAGCCCTGTTCTCAGGACACCCCCGCGCCGCACGGCCACCAGCTGTGTGTGTGCCCCTCACCCAGCTGCTGCTCGCAGCCTCGTTGTGCCTGCCTCTCCGCCCTAGCTGCCTGCCTTGCTGATCCCTGCCCCACCGCCGTATTTGCGTGTGTTTAAATATTTTTCTTAATACTTTTCATTGCCTTTTCTTGTTGTTACTGCTGTTGTGCCCTGTGCCCTGTGCACGTTGTAGAATTAGCATATTGTTTTCTTACTACAGTCCCCCTGTGCCCTGCACGCCCCGCTCCCCGCTTCCCGCCGCCGTCCACGCGGCCACGCCCCCTTTTCGTTTTGTGCCCTCCCCGCTCCCACCTCCCAGCTGCTCCTCCCTCCCACTTGTCCATAAATGGCGACCGCGCGGCACAGGTGAGTGTGACCTGTTCTCAGGACACCCCTGCGCCGCATGGCCACCAGATGTGTGTGTGCCCCTCACCTCGTTGCTGCTCGCAGCCTCGTTGTGCCTGCCTCTCCGCCCTAGCTGCCTGCCTCGCTGATCCCTGCCCCTCCGCCGTATTTGTGTGTGTTTAAATATTTTTCTTATTTCTTTTCATTGCCTTTTCTTGTTGTCACTGCTGTTGTCCCCTGTGCACGTTGTAGAATTAGCCTATTGTTTTGTTACTACAGTCCCCCTGTGACCTACCCGCCCCGCTCCCCGCTTCCCGCCGATTGTGTGCCAAAGGCAAGACCGTCTGCGCCTGTCCGCGCCTGGACCGCACCCAGCGCCAGGACCCCTGGCCCCCACCGACGCAAGACAACCCGACAAACCTACGATGCCGCGGCCCTCAACGCACTCAATACCGGCCGGAAGCCCACCTGCTGCCGGGACGCCCCGAAACGCTTCCACGGACCCTTCACCTGCACAACCTGCAAGTTCACCTCCCTCCGAACAGGCACCGCGCCCGCCAAGCCAAACTCCAGCAGTGACCTCAAGTGCATCCTGCTCAACATCCGCTCCGTCCACAGACATGCCATCGAACTCTGGAACCTCCTCAACACAACCTCACCAGACATCGCCTTCCTCACTGAAACATTGAGGAACGCCTCCTCAGCCCCCGACATCGTCATCGCCATCCCAGATGGATACAAGTTCATCAGGAGGGACCGCGTCAACCAGACCGGAGGAGGCATCGCCATCGTCCAAAAGAACACCATCTGCATCACGACCGACGCTGACGACACCTTCGCCGCCGCCGAACACCTCCACTTCCAGATTCACACCGACCCAAAGACGACCCTCAGAGGCACCCTCATTTACAGACCCCCGGGACCACGCGCACAATTCAGCGAAGACATCACAGACTTCATCAGCCCACACGCCCTCCCCTACGCCGACTACATCCTCCTAGGGGACCTCAACTTCCACCTGGAGAACAACAAGGACCGCAACACCGTCACCCTGCTGGACAACCTCGCCAACCTTGGACTCAAGCAACTGGTCAACACCCCCACCCACTACGCCGGCCACACGCTTGATCCCGTCTTCTCATCCAGCAAGCACATCGCCTTCAGCCACTCCACTGGACTTCACTGGACCGACCACAGCTGCGTCCACTTCAGCTTCAGAAAAACCACCACCCACCACCACCCGCAACAGGTCCCACACAGAAGCTTGAGCAAGATCACCACCGACCAGCTCACCACCTCCCTCAGCCAGAACCCACCTGCCAGCACACCGGACCCCAACGAAGCAGCCCGCAACTTCACGCAGTGGCTGACCGCCTGCGCTGACGACCTCCCCCCTGGGGGGCAGAAAGCCCACTAAACACCAGGGATGTTTTTTACGCAATTGTTTTAGGGTGGGGGCTGCCTGAAATGGACATGCCAATGCCCACACAACCCCACAAAAAGGACAGTCTTTCTGCCCCCCAGGAGGCAGATGGGTGCTGTGGCCCCCAATCTGCCCCCCTGGGGGGGCAGAAAGCCCACACGAAACCAGGGATGTTTTTGTTTTATTCATGTAGGGGATGCCCATAATGGGCATGACAATACCCCCACCCCACCCCACCCCCAAAGAAATTCCAGTCATTCTGCCCCCCGGGAGTACAGATGGGGGCAGTGACCCCTGATCTGCTCCCTGGGGGGGCAGAAAGCCCACTAGGCGCCAGCGAGCACACAGGCTTTGTTTATGCGTAGGGGCTGCCCAAAATTGTTATACCAATGCCACCCTCCCCACATAAATTAGCCACAGTCTTTTTTCAGACCTTAGGGTCATATCAGGGTGAACCCCCACCCCAGATTCCCCCCCAGGACGGCAGAAAGCCCACTAGGCTCGAACTTTTTTTTGGCAATGCCCCTACCGGTGGATTTTGGGCCTTAGCGCAGCTGGCACATAGAGAAACCTAGCAAACCTGTACATTTTTTAAAACTAGATACCAAGAGGAATCCGGGATGTGGTGACTGGTCTGGCTCTCACCAGGTTCTGCTGCACAGACTCACTTGCAAACCTCAAACTTTGCAAAATAAACCCGCACTTTCCTCACAATTCTGTTAAGGGAAAGTTCTGGAATCTGCGTGGATCCACAAATTTCCTTATACACAGCATTCCCCCAGGTCTCCCGATAAAAATGGTACCTCACTCGCGTTGGTGGGTCAAGTACCGGCGACAGGCAAGGGTCCAAAACCTAGTGAGGCAACATCAAAATTACATATCACAAACCAACCCGGTTTTCAAAGGGGTCCAATGAGTTTTTGTCCCCAGGCTCGGCGGCCATCTAGTGAAACCTACCAAACCCACACATTTCTGAAAACTAGACACCCAGGGAATTTCAGGTAGATATGGCTTGTGTGGATCCCCGACCCAGAAGTCCCCTGCACAACTCAAATTTAGCAGAAAAAAAATCACTTTTTCTAGATATTTTTGTGTGGGAAAGTTGTGGGATCACCAGGCTGACACAAATGTCCTACCACCTGGCGTTCCCCCAAGTCTCCCGATAAAAATGGTGCCTCACTCGTGTGGGATTCAGAAAAGGGGGTGTGATGAACAGAGTGTCTGAATTAAGCAGACCACTCTTACCCAGTCCAAAGATCAGGGCTTGATCCATCACCGTTATTTATCTCACTGCACCATCCCAGCTCAGAACCTGGCTATATGCAAATCAGTCTGTCCCTGGCCCAGTGCATCATGGGAACAGGGCAGACTAAACTACCAAGCCAATTCTTCACCAGAAAGGAGACAAGCTACCGGGGACCGGTTTCTGGCATTTCAGCCTTCTTCGGCCCGGCTTGCTTGAATCCTGATGGTGCAGTGAGAAAGGGACTCATGTCTGAGTATACCCTGCCACACCTATAGTGGCCAAAAACGATTCAGAAAAGGGGGTAGTGATGAACAGAGTGTCTGAATTAAGCAGACCACTCTTACCCAGTCCAAAGATCAGGGCTTGATCCATCACCGTTATTTATCTCACTGCACCATCCCAGCTCATAACCTGGCTATATGCAAATCAGTCTGTCCCTGGCCCAGTGCATCATGGGAACAGGGCAGACTAAACTACCAAGCCAATTCTTCACCAGAAAGGAGACAAGCTACCGGGGACCGGTTTCTGGCATTTCAGCCTTTTTCGGCCCGGCTTGCTTGAATCCTGATGGTGCAGTGAGAAAGGGACTCATGTCTGAGTATACCATGCCACACCTATAGTGGCCAAAAACGATTCAGAAAAGGGGGTGGTGATGAACAGAGTGTCTGAATTAAGCAGACCACTCTTACCCAGTCCAAAGATCAGGGCTTGATCCATCAACGTTATTTATCTCACTGCACCATCCCAGCTCAGAACCTGGCTATATACAAATCAGTCTGTCCCTGGCCCAGTGCATCATGGGAACAGGGCAGACTAAACTACCAAGCCAATTCTTCACCAGAAAGGAGACAAGCTACCGGGGACCGGTTTCTGGCATTTCAGCCTTCTTCGGCCCGGCTTGCTTGAATCCTGATGGTGCAGTGAGAAAGGGACTCATGTCTGAGTATACCCTGCCACACCTATAGTGGCCAAAAACAATTCACAAAAGGGGGTGGTGATGAACAGAGTGTCTGAATTAAGCAGACCACTCTTACCCATTCCAAAGATCAGGGCTTGATCCTTCACCGTTATTTACCTCACTCGTGTGGGAGGCCCAAGTACCCGTGACAGGCAAGGGCCCAAAATGTATTGAGGCAACATCAAAATGACCTGTTACAAAACCACCAGGTTTTGCAAGGGGGGTCACCTGGGTTTTTGGCCCTGTGCTCGGCAGCCATCTAGTGAAACCTACCAACCCCCCACATTTCTGAAAACTGAAAACTACACACCTGGGGGATTTTAGGGAGGTATGGCTTGCATGGATTCCCCAACGTTTTCTTACCCTGAAGACCCTGCAAACCATAAATTTAGCTGAAAAAAATCACCTTTTCCACACATCTGTGTGTGGGAAAGTAGTGGCATCACCGGGCTGAAACAATGTCCTACCACCAGCGTTACCCAGGATCTCCTGATAAAAATGGTGCCTCACTAGTTTGGGAGGCCCAAGTACCCGCGACAGGCAAGGGCCCAAAACATATTGAGGCGGCATCAAAATTGCCTATCACAAAACAACCTGCTTTTGCAAGGGGGTCACCTAGGTTTTCAGCCCGTGCTCAGCGGCCACCTAGAGAAACCTAGCAAACCTGCACATTTCTGAAAACTAGACACCCGGGGATTCCAGGGAGGAATGGCTTGCGTGGATCCCCCAACATTTCCTTACCCAAAATCCCTTTCAAATCTCAATTTTAGCTGAAAAAATAACTTTTTTCATAAATTTTTGTGTGGGAAATTTGTAGCGTCACCGGGCGGACACAAATTTCCTACCACCCAGCGTTCCTCCAGGTGCCTCACTCGTGTGGGAGGCCATAGTACCCGCGACAGGCAAGGGCCCAAAACGTATTGAGGCAAAATCAAAATTGCCTATCACAAAATGTTTTGGGCCCTTGCCTGTCATCGGTACTTCCTTCATATTCTTGTTTGTACAGGTTGCACTAATACTGCACCATTACCTTTGATGCTCTAAGCGGTCCGGTTCCCCTACACCTCCGATTGTATTTTTCTTGGTAAGCAACTGTCTGCTCATTCTCTTCCATCTATTTTAACTCCCTCTTTTCCCCTTACTACAACTCCTCTATTTTTTCTCCTTCAGGTCTAGCTGTTCACCATTTGTGCCCTCAGTTCCTTATTTGTTACTATCCATGCAGGAGTTGCCAACATGTATGTGTCTCCCTATTAGTGTTCATTCACCGCTTAACTTTCTTAAGACACGCATGTTCACTCTTCCCAGTACACAGTTGAATCAATCACCTTTTCATATTTCTTAGGCACCTTCACGTGACCAAGTGCAGAATCTCTATGCATTTTCCTTCCTTCCATGTTTTTATCTCTACTTGCATGGCCTCCTTCAGACCTTGTCATTAAGGCAAATATGTAATTGTACTCTATTTATGAGGTGTACCCAAACCTCGCTACATGAAACAGACTAGTCCATATTTCACTTTTATGTTCGTACCTGAACTGGTGCTCTCTTTTAATTATTTGTATTTCCTTGTTTCCCCCTTTATCTTCGCCTTATTGTGTCTCAGTTATTACAGTCAATTGCATACAGGAATGCTTATTCTAAATGTCCTGATGATGATCTTTTTATTGTGTATATGGATCAAAACATCGTCGACACCCGATACACCTAATACACTGCTCTAAATTGTCCTGTAATGTGTAAAGGTGTTCTCTTGCAATTTGTTTGTTACATTTAAAATCGTGTGTACAGCTTTGCCTGACCCTTTTGTGTTCTTCATTATTTGTCCCTCTTGGTTTAGTTGGATGCAGGCTTGTGTCCTACTTACAAATTGCTTAGTCTGTATTGTTCCTGCTTGAATTTAAAATATTAAATATCTGACCTCTGTCCGGCTGGACAAGTTACACAAATATAGTACTGACTGGGTCCATATTAATGTCCCCCCCTTTTTACTGTTGTATCTCTAGGGACCACTATTCTTAAAAATGAATTAATTCCCAAGGTCCCTGGCATACCTTACTTGGGTCCCCTTGTTTCTTTACAATACTTTTAGAAAGCTGACATTTTCCTGCCTAAGCCCTGTGTGCCTGCGGCCTATCTCTGACTGCATGTCTAGACAGCTAAACACAATGGGGGCTTAGTTGTGATTTGAAGGGCACAGCCTCACACTTACACCTGAATAGGTTGTTTCCTGTCCACACAGAAAGGTCTACATACCCCCTGTAGTGTTTCTAGAGCCGGAGGAGAGGGAGGACCTTTGTGCAGTTCAAAGACTCTACTTCAAAGTCTCCCCCACTTCAAAGGCACCCCTGGGCATAAGAACTGCACAGAAAGAAGGACTGCTGTGCTGAAGGAGTGACACTCTGGTGGACTGCTCCTCTGGAAAAACTGCTTTCTTGCTGTGCCGACCTGCTTCCTGCTGCCCTCCTGGTCTGGGTGAGAAGAACTGGACCTGTATCACGTGAACCTCAGAACTAATAGTGACTCCAAAGATTAATTGGCTGAAATCCTGATCTGAAGCTGCAAGGACATAAAACTTCCAACTATCACCACTGTTACACGATGAGGAGCATTGTGTAACAGCGCTATTTTCACTTAATACTTTAAAAATCAATATCTCAATCAATGGTTTTACTCGTTGATATTTTGTCATTTTGGTGTTAAATATTTTATTAAGATAGACTCTATTCTTCTAACCTGGTTTGGTGTTTTCCTTCTGTTTTATTACTGTTTGTGTTTCTGTATAAACACTTTATACATTGCTTCTAAGTTAAGCCTGACTTTTTGTGTGCCAAGCTATTCGGGGTTAAGCACTGGTTAATTTGTTGACTTTTAGTGGTTCACCCTGCAAGGGACTGTCACTGTTGCTTGACCAGGGCCCACACCCCAGTCAGTCAACAACCCCATTTCTCACTGCAGCAATGAACCCACAACAGCATGAATTTAAATATACAACACTTATAAAAGGCAAACTTCACGAGGCTACACATATGAGTGCAGAGCACTGAAGACGCAATTACCTTTAGGAATACACCAGGCAGAACATTGAGCAAAGCCCATCCAATACACATAACCAACAAATATATAAGTGCGGCTTATTAGCAACACCCACTCTATTTATGATCCATCTCAAACAATCAGAAATCAGACTGAAGTCTGTGATAGCATCCTCAAGGCCAGATCTTTAAGGTACTCGAAATCCGAACGCAATTAAATGCTATATTAATGACAATAGAAGGCCATGCAAACCTCTATAACATAGCACAACACTATGTGACATAATGTAACATAACACATATCTATTTACGTTTACCATTTTGTACACCTCCAACACTGTCCGGGGACACAGTTCCTGTGACAGAGGACTCATATCGAAGCAGGTGCATCATCTTAGGGTTGAAGACAATGTAATATTCGGCTGCAAACATTAGCAGAAGAAAATATCAAGAAATTAAAATAAACTGATAGAGGTTTGTGAACCATCCTTGCTCAGATTCAAGGCCTTAGTGTATTGAAATAGCCAGCCTGTTGCTGCAATGATGCCAGGAATAATGCAATAAAATGTTTGCCCTGTGTGCCCCATGGTGACTTTAAAAGTTTCATTTTAATCAGATCTTGCAAGTCAAAAATTGTATTAAGTCGGATTGTTAATTACATTGTATTTCACTCCATCTCTTTTTTGATATTGTCCCAGGAACAACAATGGTCACTTGGCAGATAATCTTGGGTTCCAATTTTCACTTATGTAAGTTGATTAATGAATTCAATATTTATCCCTCCAATTATCAATTTGCACCTCTAAACACATGTGAAGTTTGTCACATTCATTGTTCTGTTTCCTTACGTGCTTGTGAAAATTAATAGGTCTGACTGTTGCATGCAGATGTGGCATTTTCGCACTGGTAAAGTGAACATTTATGATGATTCATTTCATCCTTTAAGCATTTGAGATCGGACTTGAAAAATGCCATATTTTTCTAAACTTCAAAGCAAGCAATGAGGTTGCAGAAGATTTGTATGGGAACCGACGCACTTTCTGTGCTTTGCAGGATATTAAAGTACGATCAGGGAGTTGTGGTACACGTTGGAACCCGTAGGTGGGCAGTGCTTGTGAGCAAATAATATTTTTCCTTCTGTCCATTTTCAGTGTAGTAACAGTCTCACAGTGGATATTCGGAAAAATGGTGAGGAGAATGTTATTGCAGCTGCTGTGAACGAATTCATTATGGGAAATAATTACACTTACTCTGTGCAATGCATTTTTGATTTTCAGATTTCCCCGATTTAATAAAACCTTTTATGCTGCAACCATCCACTTCTCTTTATGGTAGCGCCTACTCCAAACCTCCACATGGTTTAACGAGGAGCACTTTTATAAAGTGTGCTTGTGCGGTAGTTACGCTGCCGCAGGATGCCATTGTGAGTGGACAAAGTGACACGAGGATTAAGTCTCTGCACCGCAGCCCACTGTTGACCACTGTGGACCTCGAGGCACAGGGAAGGAACTCTGGCTTCGTTTGAATGGCTCTCATGTGAGATAACCTGCTCTTTTGTTCAGTGGTAAACGGTCTAATGGCCTAACCGTACTCTCAATGGGAGGTTACATCCGGCACCAGAAATGACATCACTGATAACGGGAAAGTTGATATTACACCTAGGGTAATGTGGCTTCTCGATTCTGTTAGAGACATTGGATTGTGTCTTACAAAGTCATCATCGATTGTTTGACATAATATGGAGGTAGTTAACATCGGCTCCTACTACATGGGGCCCTCTTCATCGACCTACTACTCCATTATTATGTACTTATGTACTTGCTATTCTTTTCTTTTTTTTCTCCTTTAACATGTGCACGTTATTTGAATGTTTTCAATCAAGTGTACAGGTACGCCCCCCCCCTCCCCACATAATGACACCACATCTTAGTGATGTTAGAAGAAAGTTTGTAAACCTTCAAACAGCTAATTGGAGATTCTCAATAAAAGACTAGAGGAACAAAATTGAAGATACGGACCAAGGGGCATATTACCAAGGGCACTATCGCCGCTTTAGCGGGGAAAATCCCTGCTAAAGCGGCGATAAGATTATCGCACTATTAGCAAGCTGCCGCTAACTACTGTTAGCGACAGTTTCCATGCGTTAGCAAGGAAACAAAATATCGCAATGCGCGGAAGCGATAAATATCGCTAATGATATGCAAGGTAGGCATACCCTCGCTAAATACCACAAAATAAGTCGCTAACATGCTAGCGCACTATTATCAACTATCGCCTAGACATGCTTAGCGACAAAAAAATTCCTGCTAAGGCCCCTTAGCTGGAGATAAATAAGAACTGCTAAAAGCTGTTTTAAAAAGCAAAACTGGAGATTAAAAGACCATAGAAAAGGAGACCTAGCCAAGCCCAGCCCCACCACAGAGCTGAGGACCTGCAGACGGCATGGAGGTAGTAATCATACAGCTTGGAGTCCCACAATGGCCACAGCCCCCACCGCCACCACCGCCACCACCACCACCGCCTCCAGGACCACCGCCTTCAGGACCACCAGCAAGGCAGCGCCAAGGACGACGGCGGCCAATGCGCACTCGACTTGTCCTTGGAGATCTACAACCACAGGATATCATAGCCCACTACAGGCTCAAACGGACATCCATTGACTATATACTGAACCACATAGGCCACAGGCTCACACCACCAACCCAGCGGATAACCTATATCCCCCCGCAAACAAAGCTACTGGCTGTGCTGCATTTCCTGGCCTCCGGGACTTTTCAACCCACAACATCCAGAGTGGGTGGTGTCTCACAGGCAGCCTTTTCCAGGTTCCTCCCAATTGTATTGGATGGCATAATCAGCCTGATACCCCAGGAACTACACTTCCCCAATACTGTGCGTGAACAGCTCCTGGTCAAGCAGGGTTTCTACACCATAGCTGGAATCCCACAAGTCCTGGCTGCCATAGACTGCACACATATCCGATTTGTGCCACCTGCGGACAGGGCACACATATATAGAAACAGAAAGCACACGCACTCAATGAATGTGCAGGCAATAGTGGACCACCGTGGAATGTTCACAAATGTCATAGCAAAGTTCCCAGGGAGTGTGCATGATTCGTATATTTTCCAGCAGTCAGTCATCAACTAGCGCTTCCAGGATGGAACATATGGGAATGCAGTCCTAGTTGGTAAGTAGTAATCCAACATACCACTTGCATCTACAGCCCATACATGCAAAACTGAAATCTACCAATATCAATATCACTGTATCACATACAAGGGGGCATATTTACAATAACTGGTGCATTCCTGCTAATCAGCAAGGATGCGCCAGTTATTGTGCGCCACAGCTCCGCCATCAAGGATGGGCGCCATTTACAATGCGGTGCACCATGGTACCAAAATGGCACAGATGCGTGATGCAACTGTGCGGTAAAAGTGACGCATTGCTGGAATTGCGTTACAAGCGCAACGCAGATCCAGCAATGCTCTGGGTGCCATATCTAGTTAATGCTGCGTCAATCCTCATGCCTGCTTCAGGCAGGCGCAGGGTTTTGACGCAGCATGGGCCTAAAAGTGACTGAGTGCAATCTTGTAGATTTCACTCTGCTACTTTTAGGAGGTGTGCCAGCGGCGGAAGGCCCCCCCTGCACAGGAACGCCTACATGTGGTGCAGGCCATTACAACGTGCCGCACATCCCAGATGCGTCACGTTGTAAGTACCCCTGCACAAAAGTGATGCCACAGCGTTGTAAATGAGATGCAAGGGGCTCGTAAATCTGCCCCAAGATGTCCAAAAACATCACCCCACACCAGACACATTCACACCATGAACTGTGGGCACTGTAGCCAGATACATAGACCAAAATCACTGCAAGTTGTACATCCCTGTCCCCCTCCCCAAAGTTGCAAGATGTGTGAAACATGCATGTGTGATGGAGAAACATCACTCACAAGCAAACTTGCAACACAACTCCCACTGCGCATGTCCTGTGCCGGACAGGCATAATGAATACCACAGGAGAGACTGACATGTTGCCATTTAGTGTGCTAGTGTAGTACTGCTGCATGTCACTTACCGTCAGTGACCCAGTAGCACACTACAATGTGTGCAAAATTGCTAAGGCTGTATGGAGGATGCTGAGACATGTGAGGCAGATGCAGACTACCTGGTACACCTCTAGGTATATGGAGACTGACCCTCAAAAATGGAGCTGATACAGGACTGTTCCCTCATTACATTGTTATTTTACCTATTCACAACATAACTCAGTAATACTGCAATCTACGGGAGTACATACTTGAAAAACAAGAGACGTCAGTGGATAATACAGCATGGGCATGCACAAAAACGAAAGGTTCATACCTCATATTATTTATTGCATAATAACATAGGTGTCGCATCAACCACGGTTTACAATTAACTATGGAAAGTATGACGCGTGGAAGAATGTTTGGTGACACTTGCAGGTGAAGGAGGAGAAAGGAAACTCAGCAGTGGACCCCAGTTGTACTTGGGTTGAGACGTCCTCAGCAGTTCTCCAGGATAAGTTGACAGGGCCCTTACAGTAATCCAAGTCATCCAGCCAGCACTCTATAGCTGGCTACGCCCTACTACCCCATGTAAATAAGATGTGGCGTATATGCAGTCTGAGACCAATTCTGATCAACCTGGCCACTGTCCCCTTAATGTGCAGAGTACAAGGAAGTAGTCAAACCAGAGGTGTACACGGCAACTGCAAACCCATTGTGGTGTGCAAGTATCTCAACACTACCTCCCAGTATAGATGACCAGGAATACAGCCCCAGGACAAAGTAATAAAGACTGCCCCGGATTGTTCACAGCACTTGCAATGATCATTTCTCCTGAGACCCAATCTATGGAGCTCAATGGGTGGGTGGCATGTTTGGTGCCCATTTTGTAAATTTTGGAGCACAAAGTTGCCATTGGGGGTGAGGCAGCTCGTCAGCGGGCACACTTTGCCGGTGCTAGCGCATCCGGGCTTGTCATTCCACATGCTGCCACCCGTGTCATACCGTGCCCTGGATCCCATTGGCTGTCCTTGCCGCACGCCTCCCGCCTCCCAGCTGACCCTTCCTCCCCTGATATCGCAGCCGCTGTGAAGTGGAGACAGCGACCCTTGACCCTTGGATAGGCCGGTTACCCACTGCTGCTGCTCCACCTGCCCTGTCCGCTCTTCCAGCTTTTACTCTATCTCAGATCGACAGTGATTCACCTGTGTAATTGCTGCCTGGCCCCCCTTGACTGTCTGTGCCCCTTGCCTTCTGGGTCCCCTTGTGCCTGCCCTCATCCCTTCTGATTTAGTACCCCGTGTGAGTGTTGAGTGGTATTAATTTTCATACAATATTGCAAGTTTGCTGTTGTGCAGCAGAGGCACCGCTGTAGTGCCGAAGGCACAACAAAGGTAAACCCCATCTGTGCCCGTCCGCGCATGGATGGCGCACAGCGCCAGGACTCCTGGCCCTCAACGATACCAGGCCACCGGTCTGAACAATGATGCTTCCACCCTCCACGCACTCAACGCTGGCTGGAACACCACCTGCCACCAAGCCAGCCAAAAATGCACACACAGAACCTTCACCTGCCAACCCTGCAAGTTCACCTGCCTCCGAACCAGCACCGCACCCGCCAGGCCAGGCCCCAGCAACAACCACCTCAAGTGCATCCTGCTCAACACCTGCTCTGTACCCAGGCACACTATTGAACTCAGGAACCTCTTTGACACAACATCACCAGATGTTGACATGCTCACATAAAACTGGATGAATGCCTCCTCTGCCCCCCAAATCGCCATAGCCATTCTGGATGGCTCCAACACCACCCTAAGAGGCACTCTCATCTACAGAGCCCTGTGACCACGCACACAATTCTGCAAACCCATCGCAGACTTTGTCAGCTCGCAGGGCCTTACCCCCTCAGACTACATCCTACTTGGGGACCGTCTCACATTCTACACACCCACACGCCAGCTCCGATCTGCCAGCCTGGCCTTTGCCACCATCCTACAAAATTGCTGACCCACCGCCGGAGGAAGATGCTCCTCCTACCTGGCAGCCAAGACATTGAATTCCCTCCCCACCCACCGACGGCTGACACAGGACCTTCTCTCCATCAGGAAACAACTCAAGACCTGGTTCTTGGAGCAGTAGTGGCTCCCCCTCCTCCCAGCGCCTTGAGACCCTAATGGGTGAGTAGTGCACTTTACAAATTGATTTGATTGACGTTCACCCACTCCTCCTCAGATACAGGCTGATACAATACGGTATTCCTTTTGTGTAAGCCTTTGTCTGTCCCCCTGCCCGTCTCCTCCTGCAACGCCTACTAAAGGTAGGAAATTAAGTACATCATTGAGGGAAAGACAAGGAGCAACTGCAGGGCCTGTAGTGTCGGTGGTTCTGAGGGGGGAGTCTGGGTATTGCTCGTGTATAGGCCGCTGTAGGCAAAAGCAGGAATAGTGAAAAAGGGGAGAGGGCTTATGGATATAGCCTAAGTCATTGTCTGTCATGTAGTGCCCTTCTGGAAATAAGTCCCCCATCTGCACAATGCTAACCTCACCGAGAGACCGCAAAGGACCCTAATCCTGTGTAACGGACAGTGCTGCGTCACATGGCAGGGGGAGTGCAGGTGCATATGAAGTTACTTTATTCTGCTTAGCAAGCACGTGACACACTGCTATAGTGGTGTGTATTGTCTTCATACCTGTTTTTTGTGTATGACTATTCACATGTGTGAGTACGCTCAATAGTGGGGTAGGACATGCATCCCTGTCTACTAGGCTACATGAGGCGGAAAGGCATGTGGTAATACCCAGTTGTATGCATACTGTTTTTGGCCACAAAGGTAGTAGACATACAAATGTATGGAACTTGAAACCACCCTTCTCACATGGCAATGTCAGTGCCTGCTCCATTGGCAGTACCTACTGTGAGTACATGTTGTTTTTGTGTGTAGACATCATAGCTGCCCTGGCATTGTCAGTGAACCATGGTGCCAACTCATCGTGTGCCAATGTGAAGCAGGTGTATAGTCGTCTGTAGGCTATGTCAATGTGTGGAACCAGCATGCTTACACAACCATGTAAACCGCTACAAAATGTGCTTGTCATCCCACTGCCTGTGGGCCACTGTTTGATTGTTCATGCATGGTGTTACAAGTAGACATGGCATGTGAAAAGTGTCACTATGTTGGTAGGACCATGGAAATGGGCACAAGCAAAAACCTTTCCATGGTAGTCATGTCAGTGAAGAATGCTACCTGGAAGTGGAGTGCTTGTTGTGTGTGAGCAATGTCCAATTTGCTTCACGTGCTGTACCATGAGCACGTCAAACAATAATGGTACCCCTGTATTCCCAAATCCTACTAAGTGTATGTACAGATAATCTTGGATGAGGAACATTTTGCTAAGTGTCCCTCAATGTAGATAAATTAATACCTATAGCCAATGACGTCATGTGAGATCCTGGCCCACTGCTGTTGCAACTCAGGAAACATGCAGTGTAATTTCCATCAATGATGTTGAGTGTAAGCATGGGCGGAAAATCCGTTTCACTCGCGGATTTTGCGGATTTTCGGTAAATTCGCAATCCGCGAGATCCGCGAATCTCCCGCAAAATCCGCAAATCCGCGAGCAGCGGATTTTATGGCTTGCTCGCACTGTTCGCGTGAGTTCGCGGCTTGCCAGTACAACTTCGCACCCCGCGAGTAAGTGCTAAATTGCAGAAATACGATCTTAGCAAAACTGAAACTACTTACCAGGTTCAAAAGTTCAGGCTCATCATTAGTAGCCATTTCCTGTAGTGCTTCCTGAGGGGCCCCTCCAGAGTTCAGTTGCCAGTTGCAACTATTATGTGACCCTGCTCTGAACCTCAGAATAGTTACACATATGCCACAAAGGTCCTGAATTACAGCTAAGGGAGACAAGCAGGAGCCAGACTGGAAGTTAAAATCCATTAATCAGCCCCTAATTTATTATTGTCAGTTGGGGCAGGGCAGGTGTTGTAACTAATTTTGCAACAATGAAAGCACTTAGCAAGTGCAAAAGATCACTAATCAGGAAGCACTAAGGAAGCAGGTGCCAGCTAAAAAAATATTCTGGGACACATTAATCAGCCCCAAATTAATTCAGGTCACTTGAGGCAGGGAAGGTGTGCTTTGCTTTGCCGAAAATAATGTACACTGGACAACCAGAGGGTGTGGTGATGAAACAGAGGGTGGCATGGGTGGGCCAGAGGGTGGCATGAGTAGTCAGAGAGTGGCAGTGGTGACAGAGAGTGGCAGTGATGAAGAAGAGTGTCCCAAACAGGCTGGACACGTAGAAACAACAAGTTCGCAAAACTTGCGACCCGACAGGTAAGTTCGCAAATTGCGAAATTGTAAAAACCCTCGCGAACTGGCAGAAACACGCGCGAACACCAAAAAAAAAAAAATCCGCAAATTCGCGGATTTTGCGGATTGCGGGTTCGCAAATCCGCAAAATTCGCGAACGCGAGATTCGCAAAATTCGCCCATGCTTAGTTGAGTGTGGATACACATCCTCAACATATTTGCATGGCACTCTATCACATTTAGCATGTGCTATCAAGTCCCAAATACATTGCTAGACCATCCCTCCTTGTTGCACATGATCCAAACTTGTAAAACCCTAGCCACCAGGTACAGCATTGAGGATAACAGGGCTGGAATAATAAACATGCAACGTCTTTGCAATGTGCATCTCACGTCGCCTTGTGTCCCTTGTGTCCCTTGTGTATGGTGTTGCATACAGAATCATGGAAGCTAATGTGTAGAATATTCAGCTTGTGGAAGGACTGGTCTCTAGCCAGTTGTGTGACCGTAATCAAGTATGTCATGTCATTGTTGCTGTGTCCACCATATGAAGTTTACTAGTCTACATTTCACCAATGCTGACATACATGTACAAACGTGGCAGCCCTACTCTGCAGTTCATTGGCTGTGTACCCAATGCTCTGATGGTGTGTATGACTTGTATGTTCCTTAAGAAGTGGCCCGGACTGTGTGTAGACAGGTGCCAAGGTGATGGCCCGAGCTGTGCATAAGGCCAACTCCAAGGTGTTGCCTGCATTGTGGATCAGTGTGGTGATGGCGGTGGTCAGCCTAATGTCAGAGAGGTGATGTGGCACCTGGTGCGTGGTATCTGTGCCGATGTGGAAGGCTGTCTGAGCGCCTACCTCCGCACCAAATTCCCCATAGTAATCCTAGGATTGATGCCTCCTGACTCCACAACCATAGCCACAGGAGCGGGGGGCGGCCTGTCGCAGAGGGGCACCGACACTTGCCCAGAGAGGAGCAAGTGGCAGCCGCACGTACAGCGTGATGGAGTGGGGGTACCAGCTGCCACCCACATTCATATGGTGCCAGGGCAACGTCTTGGTCATGGCTGTGCCCAGCTGTGATGCCGCTATTATAGGAGTGCGGCCCTGTGGCTTTGCTCCCGGCTGCCTGGGGAGCGCTGGCACCCTCACATGACAGGGTGGGGGGTCAGTGTGATGCGGCCGACAGCAGGAATGGCGCCTTGATAGCGAAAATTGGAGCACACACACCCGGGGCTATGTGTGCAGCCACTCTGGCCTCTGTAAATAGAGGTGGGACCTGATGTGGATCACAGCTCTGTGAATGCTGACAGTGGAGCCTTGATCGCACAGCGGTTGCGCAGCCCCAGCAAGGAGGGCAACGAGAGAGGACGGGGCTCCGAGAGACACCCTCCCGCACTGACAGTGACTTGACCCCCGGCACGGCAGAGATACGGGCAGGGCCTGAGGTGACTGGTGCGGCTGGCCACGAGCTGGGGATGCGCTGCTGAAGGGAGCGGCAGGCGGTTGCCCTAAAGAGCGGAGCAAGCACACTGCGGACTACACCGCTCGGCCCTCCATGTGATATGCCCCGCAAACGTTGCAGAGGCTCCCCCGGTGACTACAGTGGGCCGCATCTGAAGCCTGCTACTGACGGCCCCTGCCCTGAAACTGCAGATCATGACTGTGGAGGCTGAGCAGGTGGGGTTTGGACTTATTGTAGGGCAAAGCGAGCTGGCCTGTAGACTTGCGGCTGGGTGGGAGCCCCCCCTACCCCAATGTAACTGAGTCAAAGCTGTGCAGGTTGGAGGTTGACAGACCTTCGAGAAGCTGCAGACCCTACCCCCACCTCTAGCAATATTGGAGCGGTGTGAACGCACGGTGGATTGAAGGAGGGATAGGCTGGTGATGGCACTGGACTGCCCTGTTGAGTGGTGTGTGGACTGAGCCCCAATTGCAAACTGGTGCAAAGGATGCAGAGCTAGCGACGGCCACGGATAGAGGTGCCGGAAGTTCCTTGAGTAAGTTAGACCTCCGAGTGGTGGCGGCCTGCTGCAATCTGCACTGCAGAGAGGTTGTGTGTACACCCAGAACTGGCCACTGAGCGAGGGAGTACCAGTGGTAGAGCTGTGGAGCGGGCCCCACAGCTGTGGATGCAAGCGTAGGGGCCAGTGCAGATTGTCTTGCTCGTGAGGAGGTCGGGACGGCTCAATAAGATGCACGGGAGGTGCAGCTTAACAGGACTGCGCAGTGGGTGTGAGCAGACGGGGGCGCTGGATCGGAGTACATCTCCAGCTGCAACCATGGCCCAGCCCCGAGGTTGGAAGGAGGGGGACTCACCGCCGTCCGACGCAGAATCACTACAGTTGGAAGACAGGATTTAACTGGAATTGCTGCTGAATGCCGGTATCCTGCAGCAATTTTACAAGATCCTGGTGGCCATCACAGACACACGCACTGCTCCTCAGCAGGACATTGCACAAGTTGCGACTGTATTAGGCCTACTGCATGCAGACCAATCAAAAATCGCACACCCAGTAAAACTGTTGGAAGCTACACTTCAGGAGGTTGGCACAGCGCAGACAGCACCATCTGCATCAATGGAAGGGCTCTTGACCGTCTCTCAGTAGTGGAGCTGAGGATGCACTGGTTACCACACACAATAATCAAATGACATGACTAGTAAGTTTGTGGATTTAGGCATCATTCCCGCCAAGAGGGACATAAGTCACATTGGAAGGCAGCGGCTGGCCCCAGCTTTGTTAGGTGGAAGGCAGCTATACTGTAATGGGCGGGGAGTAAGAGCTCCATCAGAATGCAGCTGGCGCATAGCTCCCATTGAGAAAAAGTGCCTGAAGCTTCACGTGCATGGGAGGCCCTGGTGGCGGGACTCTGGATAATAGACAGGGAGGAGGATAGCAGTTCTGAGTCCTCAGTGGGGGTGGGACATGCATGAGTAGCTCCATTCGTATAGAGAGGGACTAGCACAGTGAGAGGCTCCCACAACATAGGAGGTTATTGGGGTCAAGACAATAGAGCGTACGCTGACTCATTGGTACATGACACACATCAGTTGTGATTTTGCAACAAATAGATTTTACACTACTGCACCAGCGGCCAGGGTGGGGGGATGGGAGTTGATGGTCAATGTGCATGCCCAACGATGGGGCGTTGTTTAAGAATCATAAACCAGTATTCATGCTTGATTGTGGTTCATTGATGGGCTGGGCATGATAGCATCCAAACTGAGGGGGGTAAATATGCTTTATTACTTATTGCATACTTGTCCAGTCTTAACTTGGAAAGTGGATTGCCTGAATTCCTTAAGGCCCCTTCGTTTTGTTTAGTATGTATTTAAGAATAATAATAAGTCTTATTACAAAAAGATTGTAAACATTAGATATGTGATATTGCTACATTTATCATGTCGGCTGAGCACTCATGTCTTTTAGTTTTGAGTCCAGGACAGGTAGGAGCACACAGTACAGGTAGTGGATGGTGTTGCACATGCTGGAGTTGATGTCGTTGTTCAACCTAACAAGGCCTCATTGGTCCTTGCATGTAACGGGTAGCTGACTGGTGATTTGTTTCAGACCATGACCATGAGAAGCATGTGTTGGCTTCTGCAGCAGGATTGGTGAATGCTGGCGCACAGTAGGTCAAGTGTGTGTTGTGTGTAGTCATGCCACCTATATAGCCAAGGTAAATTAAAGTGCAGTAGGTGGATCACTGTGTGTGGCAGATGTAGGTATGGGCGAATTTTGCGAATCTCGCGTTCACGAATTTTGCGGATTTGCGAACTCGCAATCCGCAAAATCCGCGAATTCCCGCGAATTTGCGGATTTTTTTTTTTTATATTCGCACGGGTTTCTGCAAGTTCGCGAGGGTTTTGTACAATTTCGCAAATTGCGAAATTGTACAAAACGCGTGCGAACTTGCAGAAACCCGTGCGAACACAATGTGCCCAGTAGGGTATGTGCCTCTTGTGTGAATAAAAGGTCAGAGAAAGATCAGTTCAGCAGATGAAGAGAAAGAAGCTCGGGTATTGCGCTCGTGAAAGTCAAGGATGCAAAGCCTATCCAGCATCACAGCTGATTTTCCACGGTAGATTTGGGAAGAAGGCACACCTGTCCAGCCTCGACGACGCTCACGATTGTTTTTGGGCTAATGAATGAGTCACTGAATTTGAGCATCAACTAGTTCGAGCGACCATGTGTGTGTTACTATGCAATCGCCCCGAAGGGCGCAGGGGTCCCTTGAGTGAGCTGCAGACCTGACCTGTGCCCAGCCATGCAACTATTTTACAATGGCGCCAGCAAGCTGCCAGCGCCGTTGTAAAATAGTTACAAAGTTAGCTTGCACAGGAAGCACTGAGATAAAATAAAGCAGCACCTGCTTCGTTTTATCTAGTGGTTCCTGTGCAAGCTAACTTTGTAACTATTTTACAACGGCGCTGGCAGCTTGCTGGCGCCATTGTAAAATAGATGCATGAGTGGGGGTTCAACTTTTGAACCCGTTACGTTCACTGATTTTTTTTGCGGATTTTGCGGGAAATCCGCAAAATTCGCGGATTGCGGATTTCCCAAAAATCCGCAAAATCCGCGAGCGTAACGGATTTTCCGCTCACACCTAGGCAGATGGGAAAAGAGCCACACATGCAACTCCTCTGCACACAAACATGATGTTGGATGGAGTCACAGCAGTGAGCCTTAATCACATGCTAACATGCACATTCCTATTCTGACTCCATTTCCCAAATCCATGTATAATGGATTGGGTATGTTGTGTGAATCACACTAATCAGGAGTGTGTGAAATGGTGTGCATGATGCCAATTGTCATTGCAACATCCCAATACACAATGGTGCCAATCATCAAGACACTTGTCCAAACCATGTCCGTCGTAGCAGCAGTAAACTGACCCTAAGATGTGTACAATGTACCTGATTACCAGCCAGTTTATTTCCCCATGGAAGCACGCAAAAGATGTGCCGTATAAATTACCAGGGCCCATATAAGATACATATCCTGAATATTACCAAGCTCATTGTTGACGTATTATGACAAGTACATATCTGCACAGATGGCCATACTGTCAATGAGGTTCCTGAACATATGTCTCAAAGATGCATGTGTGGAATGTGATTAGAGCAGCAAATAGGGCATGTAATGGCCCAAAATGTTGCTATGGGCGTAGAAAAGTTGCGCCATATGGACAAGGCAAAGGGCCTACAATTTAGACCACATTAAAAGTAATGGGACTAATTTGAGTAACAAGTTGATGTTGCGTCTAATGTGGGTACAACATTCGTATGTCTGTCACAAGACATCAGCCTGGAAACAACTACCACCTACAGATCCACAAGGCCAAACATCACTTTGCTGAGCAGATACTTTGCAGAACGGATGGACCATAACCATCACCAAGACATGCATAACAGCAACATCCTAAATATTTTACATGGCTGGATGAAGACACCTCCTACAGCTGGACAGACAAGTATATGTGGATACACACTGACCCCTCGGTCATTCATAGATACCAGTTTTACACATCTGTCATTGCATTTCAACCACTACGTGACATCATAACATCTACATCGGACAGTACACATGCAGGTGCACACAACGCGAAGTTTACAGAAAGTGATGGGCCTATGTCACATGTCCACCATGGGGGAGTAGCACATGTAAGACGAGGCTATCATCACTCATGGACCACTTGTGGACTAATGCCAACATGACGAGGCATGTGTGGTGGCTAAGTGTACAAATAGTACTGACGTGCTTGGGGCTGCCCGGAGCTACCTTCCTACTTGTACCTACACATGTAGGATGCAGAGCTGCTGCCCATGTTGGTAAGTTGTGGCCCAACTACACACCTGCTGCAGCCCTACCCCAAATCTGATGTTGATGCAAGGCATGCTCATTGCACCTCAGGGCCAGGGACTCATGATTCACATACTACACACATAACTGTGTGAGGGCAGGGAATACTCAGTGTATGCAGTAGTGGGACTAATATTTATTCAGACTGTGTGTACCCTTTCTAATGTATGATGCCAATATGGAGGTCAACCAGTGGTATGTATCATTGCATGGCGTACTAGACATGAGGACAGTAGTGCTTGCCTTGCTGCATCCAAATATGGGCCAGGGGGCCTTCTGCTATCACTTTTAGCAAATTAATGCTCACTGGCATGTCCCAATTGATGACCTTACCTGATGCCCCATTTACATTGTGACAATGTCATAGCATTGCAATGGTGCAATGGTGGCACCACATGTATACACATATCTACATTATTCTACACCATCTCTGGATCAGTATCAACATGTACACTGCTCGTATTGACGTTGTCGTACATTCCTAAGGTAACAGTCTCCGGACCCTAAAAAGCAAGTTATTAGCTTAGCAACATTTGACCAATACACATATGAAAGGGAAAATAATAATTTATTTACAGTATATACACGTGGTGAGCATATAGGGCTAGTGCAGAGGGTGCCCGTTGGATGGCCAGACAGAGACTATAGATGTTATCAGGTCCAGGGGAAGAGGCATAGTTCACTCCACAGGCTGGTTGAGGTGGCAAGGAATGGGTTCATATGGCAGTCCATGGGGGGTCCAAGGATGTTCCGGGGGACAGTGAAAGTGAGTGTAAGAAGTTCATGGGTGGCACGATTCTGAGTGCAGCAAAACAAAAGAAACTGGGGCATTGGTACAGAGGGATACTACCGCTTCCTCCTCAGCACAATTTCGCTGTCATCCTCATCTCCATCATCATCGGTGTCATGTGCCTCACAGGTGTCAGTGGGTGTTGTGGCAGCAGCCATGTGAGGCACTGACACTCCTGGTGTTGGAGCTGAGGATGTGGAGGCTGCTGCAGCATCCCTCTGCACCAAACCCTGTGGCAGCAAGGAGGCGACAAGAAGGTGCAGGGCGGTGAAAATCCCAGTAATCTGGCGCATGTGTTCAGCCCTGGCAGCCAGATGTTGGGCCTGCAACCGCTCCATGCTCTCCAGGATCATCCTGATGTTGTCAAGTTCCTTGACGACATTGCTGGAACCATCCTGAGCAGACAAAGCATGTTGCCTCTGGACCAGGACTCCAGCAATGTCAGCCATGGAGTGGTGGAAAGCATGGAATGGGCCCTGGGTGTCAGAAAGACACCCACGTAGGCCTGCGAGTTCGGCTGCCATGAGCTTGAAGCCCACCTCCACCCTATCCCCCAACCATTCCTGGAGCTCTATGATCCGCTGTTGGAATGCACGTGCGGTTGGATCTGGCCCCAGGGAAGTGGCTGGGGTGGTGGATGCCTGCTGCTCGTTGGTGTGAGCAGGGGGTGGGCTCTGCCGAGGGCTACTGGGTTGCCCTGCACCGGAGGCTGGGGAGGCAATGTTATTGAGTATGAGTTGAAGGTCGTCGATGGTGAGTGTAGCGTAGACATCCGGGTCATCAGTGAGTGCCTCTCCAGGTTGCTCTTCAGGAGGTTCTGTCTCGCCCTCTGCAATGTGACATGGGAGATGAATTACATCACTGTTTGTCACAAACAATCATGCATTTGAACATTACACCTTGATACAGCCTGACATTGTCTGATCCATTAGAGGAAAGGGCCTGTGTTTGACAAATGGGGAATTATCTGAGGAGATTTCACGCGAGAAGTAGTAGTGGTACATGGTCGTCTCACAGTGCCCTAACTCCTATGGGACATACCAAAATGGCTCTGCCTTAGCACTAGGACATAGCCTAATGAGTGTGTAGTGTATCTTGACACAATGCGTGATTATTTGGACTGTGATGCATATTTACACTAGCTATCTGGCAGCCCTTGTGGGACTTCATCTCATATGCTCATAATTCCACACAATACTGTGACTGACATCACCTCCCCCTTAGTGGGTGGCTCATCTTTGTTCTGCTTTTGGTTCATGCTGTATGGCATTTGGATGAAAGATACCTATCTGGACGCACCAGCCACATCCTTAGTGTGGACTGAGTAATGGAAGGCTGATACATGTCCTAGTGTAATAATGACTTACTGCTAAACTACCACCCATTCTAAAATCTGTATTCCAATAGGGGAGTAGCTATGTGTCCAGCTAGCCACAATGGCCATGCCATGGTTGCCTGCGTTACGTTATGGCGTACTACATGTCTCCTATGGCCCACAGTGTCCGACAATAAGGTGCAGTATTCCAATACCTGTTGGCTCCCAGCATGTCTGCAGGGATGCCACAGTAATTGTGCAGAACGCCACAGCCAGCATGGCGTTACGTGTTGTGCAGCCGGGGCCCTAAAATGACAGTATGTGTGAGAGCCATCTATGCTGTCAATGTGTGGCATTGCAGGAGTGTTTGTGCAAGTGCAAGTCAGCCATGTGCAGGTGCAAGTGGTAGTATGTGCAGGGTTAGACATATGCAGGTGGGGGAGTAGTATTGTCGGGTGACTCTATGCAAATGAACATCACTCGGAGTCATAGCCCTCCACATACCAGTCATTACTATTGTGAAGATTGCTAAACAAGAATTGGATTCACACAGTAGCAAAACAGACTGAAGCAGCACAAGCAACAAGTTACCCAAGCATTTAACAACACTGCGTACCCAAAGCCAGGAAACACAGTCCCACACATCACCCTATGTCCACATGACATTAGAGTGTGCTGAGAACACCCCACGGCATCCATGCACAACATGGCCAGGGATTTCCTCCAGAGGCTAGCACAATGACCTGCCACACCCATCGCAAGCAACCTCCAAACGGCCCATGTCACACACCACAAGCCCAAACACAGGCCCCACAGCCAACACAGCCACAGATGGAGAGTAGGCACAGAAGACGACAGATAATGACCAGCCAGGCCAAAGGGATAACCACCCTACAACAAAGGCACAGCATGAAGGGGGCACACCTCCAGAGTGTGCACAAACGCAAAACTGAGCACCTGCACATATACATCAGTAAGAGGTACACAACAGAACAATATTAGAACAATATACTGTGACAATGTGCAAAGGAATAACAATACCTGGACAACAAGGAGCTCACATACTCAACCCACAAACTGCCAAAGGGCCATCTGGCCACACACAGAGCTTGCAGGGAGGACAGAGCCCGACCATAGTTGAAGCCAAACACCACGTAATCCTAAACACACCCCGTATTCTAATGTGGACACACCCCGTGTTGGACAGCACTCCTGGTTAAATGACCACATGACTGGCATGGAACCAGAGGGGCCAAGGGCTAACAAACCCAGGTCCAAACTCACCCATAGTAGGAGGACAGGTCAACGCAAGGAGGTCCAGACACACCACAGCCACCCCACAAGCCGAGAAGACACCCCAAGACAGATGTGAAACAACAAGGGATCTCCGGCAAGCCGCAGCAAGCAGGGCCGGACTGGGAACCAAAACCCGTCCAGGCAAGTGCTTGGCTGTCCCCCCTGGGGAGGTTGGGTGTGCAACAGAGCTCCTTGCCGGGTCCGGTTTTCGTCCGACTTCGTTACAGGGAGGAGCTTGCAGCTATGCTGCATAAACAGCCCTGTAGGTAAAAGGGACCCCAGGGACCCAAAACCGGCCCCTACCCTTGCGGCGCACAGGGGGATTGCCCGGTGCCTGCAATGGTCAGTCCAGGCCTGGCAGCAAGGCCCCATTGCCAAACACAATGTAGGGAGTCAGACCCACCCCGACCAAACTCGATGCCTCCCCACATAGGAGGCTCAAGCCAGTCCGACCTGCTGCAGGATCCACAAATCGTGTGCAATTGGTGGGAACGCACATATGTGACATTGCACACCACCATGACACAGTGTGACCAGAACATCAACATCCTCAGGAGGTGCAAAGGCAGTAAGAGCCCAGAGATAACGAAGCAACCATTGGATATACATAAGGCATAGGCTGCAATCACACACTAGACCTGTGCAAGCCTGCGCCACCACAGGCCCAAGACATGTACATTCGCACACGGATATCAATGAAAGCACCATGTGACCCCACAACCGCCCTGCATGAAGCATCACGCATGCTGAAAGCAAGTGCAGGGATAGGACGCAGCATTGGTCCAAGTGTGAGTGGCTGGTATCATTCTAAATTACATCAGCCAATGGAATGACGCGTAGCAACGCCAGTACACTACCTCCTGTGCATTTGTGCCACCCCCAGTGGCAGCCCTTAGTGACGGTACACCTCTCTTCATGAGGCAAGACCTTGGGGATATGCCACAGCATTGGGCATCCTTTGCACCACATATGCTGCACATGGATTGCGCTACAGCAGCCGCACAAAATGTAAAGCTGATGCTGACTTTCAGGGGTGCAAGGAACTTGTAAATCTGCACCATGATGTATGGTTTGTGGTGTTTGGATCTCTCCTATTGTGTGTTGACTTTCTACGTCTGCATGATGTTATGTCATCTTTCATCGCAATGCATGACATGTAGAGGCAAAACAGAGACTTTGACCAGTAACGTCAATTTAAATGCATGTAGAAGTGAATAATTGAACGTCCTTCCATACTTTTCTACAGAACCGTGATGAAACAGCATTGTACCATTATTTGTAAATATTTTTCCGGTAGGAAATCTGTGCATGATCACGTTCCCTGACCAGTATCTCTTGTGTAGATGTTGTTTTATGTTAAGATTTGTCTTGAAATTTGTGTTTACACCTCTTAATTAACAAAATACATCGATTTTGTGGGATGAAAAATATAGTAATTTTTTTTCCTATATTTTCTGGTATTTATTTATATTTTTACATTGAAATCCATGATGTTATTCATTTAGGTATCATAAATAATTATTAGGTTGCTTAGCGACATTTAGCGAGTATATTTTCATTGCAAATACAAAAAACGGGTCGCATTTTGATCGGTTTTGTATATGACTACCATAGCGACATTTTATGACACGATTTCCGTCGCTAACACTTATTATTTTGTCGCTAAGTCAGAATTTTTAGCAGCAAACACAGGAAGTGGTGTATTACTGCTTCCTGTCACATGGGTGTGGTTTTTGCTTTTACTTTCTCTTTTCTGCAATTGCTGGTGCATAGGCTGAGAGAAGGAGGTGTATGGTGGTTGGTGTGTTGGAAGTTGGTTTTGGAGAGTGGTGCTGCGTGCTCTGTCCTGTCTAAAGTGTCTGTTTGTACTTTTTGTTGTATATTATACAGTTTGTGTGTCTACTGTCCTCTGGTTTTTCTGCAGTGTCTGTTAGTTGTATATGTTGTATTGTACACAGTTTGTGTGTCTGGTGTCCTCTGTTTTGTTGAGTTTATTTTGGGGTTAGTTTGTATATTTTTATAGAGAGTTTGTTAAGTGGGTTGTTATTTATTAGTTTGAAGTGGGTTACTGGGGTCAGGGAGATGCCTGCTGTTGGGAGGTCGGGGAAGATGAGTGAGGAGGCATTGGGGTTTTTTTTATGGCTGATAAAATTTTATCTGCCAAATATGTTGGAGGCGGGGGGCGGATCCTGCTGGGGTATGCTGTGGGGGCACGGAATGTGCGCTGGGAGCGTGTGAGGCTCCAAATGGAGCACTACTTTAAGATAGCACGCTCTGTGTACCAGTGGAAACACCGCTGGCAGGACATGACTGCGCGGGAGGCCGACCTCCTGGATTACACCAGAGTGCTGCCAGGCATACAGGGTGGTAAGTCCAAAAGCCATTGTTTCACATTGATGTTCAAATGTAATGTAAGTGAGTTACAAGTGTGACATGTGTGTATGGCATGTACATGCTGACTCGTTACTGTGATACTGTGACAAGGTGTTGATGACAATGTCATTTCCCTATGGGCCATATGTATCAAGGCAAAAATAGTTTGCTAACGCAGACATTAGCTGATTTGCGGCGTCATCCAGGCCCTCCATGATGTTTAAATTCAAGACACCCCTCAGAAAGACTAGGCACATGCACCACTCACTGCCCCTGGTGAAAAGGCCACAACAACAGCCCAAAAAAACAAAAATCACAGAAAAATCAGCACAATCCCAAGCCCTCCATGCTGTTTAAATTTATACACCCCACAGAAAGAGTAGGCCTATGCACCACTCACTACCCCTGGGCATAAAGGTTGAAAGCTAGGCAAAATGGTTGCAGACCTAAGAACACTGCCTGCATTCAAAATGGCCCCCTCCCTCCCAGCACATGGCCAGGGCCTGTAGCAGCACTCAAAATAGCCACCACCCACATGGCCTGTCCCCATGAACACCCCAATAAATCGAAAAACACAGAAAAATCTGCACAATCCCATGCCATCCAGGCCCTCCATGATGTTTAAATTCAAGACACCCCACAGAAAGACTAGGCACATGCACCACTCACTACCCCTGGTGAAAAGGCCACAACAACAGCCCAAAAAACGAAAATCACAGAAAAATCAGCACAATCCCAAGCCCTCCATGATGTTTAAATTCAAAACACCCCACAGAAAGACTAGGCCTATGCACCACTCACTACCCCTGGGCATAAAGGTTTAAAGCTAGGCAAAATAGTTGCAGACCTAAGAACACTGCCTGCATTCAAAATGGCCCCCTCCCTCCCAGCACATGGCCAGGGCCTGTAGCAGCACTCAAAATGGCCCCCACCCACATGGCCTGTCCCCATGAACACCCCCAAAAATCGAAAAACATAGAAAAATCAGCACAATCCCATGCCATCCAGGCCCTCCATGATGTTTAAATTCAAGACACCCCACAGAAAGACTAGGCACATGCACCACTCACTACCCCTGGTGAAAAGGCCACAACAACAGCCCAAAAAAACGAAAATCACAGAAAAATCAGCACAATCCCAAGCCATCCAGGCCCTCCATGATGTTTTTTATTAAAGAGACCCCACAGAAAGACTCAGTCCACCCACCACTGAGTACCCCTGCGCAAAAGGCCCTAACAACAGTCCAACAATCGAAAATTACAAAATTGTAGTTGCCGCAACTGTAATGCCCCAAACAAACTTACTTGTGAAATTTCTAATCCAAAAGTGATCCAAAGAAAGTCAAAAAGGCCTCAAATCCAAATATCCAGCAGCATCCACAAAAAGTAATCCTTCCAGGTGAAGAATCCGAATGAAAGTGACCAGCACATGAAGAAAGCACTGGGAGGAGCCTGCTGGACAGGAACAGGAAGTTGGAGACTGTGGGGCACTTCTTTCCTCCCACCCCCCACCCCCAAAAATGGACTCCTTGCAAAAAAAAGTGCAGGCAAATGTCAACCTGAGGAGTTATTCTGATAAAAATCATCATTTTCAGAAGGTTTATGCTGCTTGCTGGTGGATTTCTTGTGCAGAATTGCAAATTTTGTATTTTCGCGAGTGCAAGATTGTTGCTGCCCGCCGCATGTACGGGTTCGCAATTGCGAACTCCCACGATACGTGATCACGGCGTACTCGCGTTGACAAACTCTCGCTGTGCAAGATGGCGGGCGCGATGACGTAATCGTGGTCGCCAAACTCCCGCTGGATCTCGCAGCAAGATCCAAAATGGCGCAGCACTCGCAAAATATCGAGAAAAACAACTCCGCAAACGCTGAATGACGGTAAGTGAACGCCGCGCGCCGCAAAATTGTATCACCAAGAAAAAAAAATCCGCTGCGTGCGAATTTTCGGATTTTCGGTAAATTTGCGATCGTTCGCGGATTGCGAATTTACCGAAAATCCGCAAAATCCGCGAGCGGAACAGATTTTCCGCCCATGCTTAATAGCTACTTGGTGCTGGTATCATGGGTACTACGGTGGTAGGATGACCCAG
>NW_028252638.1:0-62815 GCF_964263255.1 Lissotriton vulgaris | reverse complement strand
CTTCGTACCGTACGTTGTTCATATGTGCTTGGTACGCGTACTATAAATGAACCATTAAAAAAATTGCCTTTATCACAAATTTTTTATAATCCCGATGACCCCATCCCCCCCCCCGGGGCTCAAATATAACGTTGCGAACCGTGGGAAGAGCCCCAATGCCTCCACGTTCCCAGCTGACTCCCCACTTCCTGCGGGAACTGACATTGCTTTTCATCACAGACAGACGCTTACGTGCTTCCATTCTACTTTCAAAGATGATTTTAACACTTATACATTTTATAAAATAATATAGTACTGCACGCTAAAGGAGAAAAGTCAGAACAATTATAAAGTTTAATTTAAAAGCATGCTACCACAACTAGTTTTTGAAACTCATTATACAATAAAATGCGTCACAAAATAGGCTACATACATGGTGACTGTATTGTAATGTCATATAGAAAAAAGAAAGCTACTCTTACTCTACCAGGAAAACACAACAGCACTATAAATCCCACATTTCCATTGTAGTGATTTCTTAGTTGCAAGTCTAGTTGTCGGATCGACACACACACTCCCTCATGGCTGGTATACACACACCCCACACCCATTCAGCGTATCCGTCACTACACACGTGACCCCATGTATAAAAAAGACGGAGAGCACGTCTTGTACGCATTTTTAGAGTTGTTCCCAAAGCACCGAACAAGGGGCCCACTACCTGGCCTCTTTGGTCACTGAGTTAGTGGTGCCCGAAGCACTGAGCGGGTGAAGAACCTGCGATGATGATGATGGGAGCACGAATATGTTGTTAGCCATAGAGATATCAAGACTCGGTACCATATATGAGACTTCTTTGTTGGAGATCGGAACTACCTCACGAACAAGGTGTCTTTTCCACGAAAAGGTGAGCAGTGAGGCTTGAGTATGCATCGGAAGGAGTCAAAGGCTTGTAGCATACAAAGATGCAACTTAGAATTTTAGATGACCGCATATTCATTTACATGTTTAATTTTTTTTCCCACTAGCAGTAACGTTTTTATATTCGCTGAAATATCTGGAATATATTCACAATACAAACAGTTCGTAGAGATATGATAATCAACGTCTATAAAAGCACAATATTATCTAATTTGAAATTAATATAGCAAGATTTACCAATCATAACATCTTTATTTTAATATCTTTTAGATGTACAGCTTCACAATGCATTATGTATCACGGGCAACGGAAATAGCACAATGTGCGCAAATAAGCTTGTTTCTGAAAGAACCACAAGTTATCTGTCAAAGGGGATAATATGTAGTATGCAGCAGGTGCAAAATAAACATTGGGCTAACGGGGCTTCAGCTAGGATGAGATAGCTTCCTGGGCCAAAACACAGTTGCATCGAGTACGTCTTAGGTCTTTTAAAAATATTTTGCTTGTTAATGAGGCTTTGCTAACACCCCCCCCCCCCGGCTTACAGTCCCTGCAGCTCCACTCTTCTTTTTGCTTAAACTAAAGCCCCCACCCCAAATATTTTTTAGCTCCCCCACCCCCAATTTTTTTTACTGTGATTGCGGCTCTGGCTTCACGTACCCCTCCCCTGTCTTGTGTGTCTCCCACGTTTTAATGTCCTTTTTTCCCTTTCTCTTTCTTTTTTAAAGATTGGGACACTGCTATCTCCACTCTGCTCTATACAACCATATCTGAATTGAAATGATTAACTCTCTTGATTACAGTGAAGGCTTCTTCCACACGTAGAGCACCATCTTTCAATAACGCCAATAGCACTAGGTGACAAAGAATTTTGCTTCCGAAACAACAAATTATCTATAAAAGGAGTGAGTGGGTAGTGTGCCCCAGCATCACTGTGTAAAATGTATAATTACCTTTGAGCAGTGACAAAAGATAGGTTACAACAGTCTGACAAACAGATCTACAATTTTATTACGCCACTTTTGTGTCACTTTTAACATAGGAAAAGTGACTCAAGGAGCTTGTAAATCTACATCTGACTTTCCAAGAAAAAATCTCAACTCCAGACTCTGCGAGTCAGTTTTAATATTGTTTTCTCTCTCTTTCTCTCTCACTCTCTGTGACATCTTTTTTTTTCTCTTTTAAATTTATAGAAAATGCTTTCTGCTTTGACGTGTACAAGCAAAAGTGTCTTCGAGTTGTGAATTCCACTGGCCGCAGTGTTTGGCCGCAGTGTTTATACAACGGTAAGCACAGAGGCCTAGATATACAATGCCTTCATTACAATGCATTTGAAATAAGTCGGCATCTTTACAATCCCACTCTGCCACTTTTGTGTCAGTAACACAGTAGGCACTTCCATATAGACACCACTTGAACGTGGCACTATAACAGAACTGTAATGTACTAGGCACACTGCACACGTAAAACTGTAGTGTTACCTTCATTTGTGAAAGGAGACAGTGGGTAGTGTGCAGCAGCTTCACTGTGTAAAATGTATAATTACCTCGGAGCACTGACAACAGATAGGTTACAACAGTCTGACAAACAGATCTACAAGCTTATTACGGCACTTTTCTGTCACTGTTAGCATGTGACAAGTGACGCAAGGAGCTTCTAAATCTACGTCTGACTTTTCAAGAAAAAATCTCAACTCCATACTCTGCGAGACAGTTTTAATGTTGTTTTCTCTCTCTTTCTCTCTCTCACTCTCTGTGACATCATTTCTCTTTCTCTTTTAAACTTATAGAAAATGCTGTCTGCTTTCACAGGTAAAAGCAAAGGAGTCTTTAAGTTTTTAAATCCACTGGCCGCAGTGTTTGGCCGCAGTGTTTATACAACGGTAAGCACAAAGGCCTAAATATACAATGCCTTCATTACAATGCATTAGAAATAAGTTGGTGTATTTTAAGCATGGGCGGAAAATCTGTTACGCTCGCGGATTTTGCGGATTTTTGGGAAATTCACAATCCGCGAGATTTGCGAATTTCCCGCAAAATCCGCAAATTCGCACGCAGCGGATTTTTTTTGCGGCTCGCGTCCTTGGTGATACAATTTTTGCGGCGCGCGGCGTTTATCATCGTTTGCCGAGTTGTTTTTCTCGATATTTTGCGAGTGCTGCGCCATTTTGGATCTTGCTGTGTGGTCCCGCGGGAATTTGGCGAGCGCGATTACGTCATCGCGGCTTGCCAACTTGCACAGCGAGACTTTGTCAACGCGAGTACGTCGAGATCAAGTCTCGCGGTACTTCGCAATTGTGAGATTTGAGATGCGGCGAGCAGCAACAATCTCGCAGAAGCGAAAATATCAAATATGCAATTCTGCACAAGAAATCCACCAGCAAGCAGCATAAACCTTCTTGAAATGATGATTTTTATTTGAATAACTCCTTAGGTTGACATTTGCCTGCACTTTTTTAGCGAGGAGTCCATTTTGGGGAGGGGGGTGGGAGGAAGGAAGTGCCCCACAGTCTTCAACTTCCTGTTCCTGTCCAGCAGGCTCCTCCCAGTGCTTTGTCCATCTCCTGGTCACTTTTCATTTGGATCTGGAGCTGGAAGGATTACTTTTTGTGGATGCTGCTGGATATTTGGATTTGAGGCCTTTTTGACTTTCTTTGGATCACTGTTGGATTAGAAATTTTACAAGTAAGTTTGTTTGGGGCATTACAGTTGCTGCAACTAAAATTTTGGAATTTTCGATTTTTGGGCTGTTTTGGGGCCTTTTGCACAGGGGTACTCAGTGGTGGGTGGACTGAGTCTTTCTGTGGGTTGTCTTGAACTTAAACATCATGGAGGGCATGAATGGATTGGGATTGTGCTGATTTTTCAGTGATTTTCATTTTTTGGGCCTGTACGTGTGGCCTTTTCACCAGGGGTATTTGAGTCTAGCATGGGCCTAGTCTTTCTGTGGGCTGTCTTGAACTTAAACATCATGGAGGGCATGGATGGATTGGGATTGTGCTGATTTTTCAGTGATTTTCGTTTTTTGGGGCTGTACTTGTGGCCTTTTCACCAGGGGTATTTGAGTCTAGCATGGGCCTAGTCTTTCTGTGGGCTGTCTTGAACTTAAACATCATGGAGGCCATGGATGGAATGGGATTGTGCTGATTTTGCAGTGTTTTTCGATTTTTGGGGGTGTTCATGGGTAGTGACAGGCCATGTGTCTGGTGGCCATTTTGAGTGCTGCTACAGGCACTGGCCATGTGCTGGGAGAGGCAAGTGGCCATTTTGAATGCAGGCTTTGTTGTTAGGCCTGCAACCATTTTGCCTACTTTTCAACCTTTATGCCCAGGGGTAGTGAGTCTTGCATGGGCCTAGTCTTTCTGTGGGTTGTCTTGAATTTAAACATCATGGAGGGCATGGATGGATTGGGATTGTGCTGATTTTTCAGTGATTTTCGTTTTTTGGGCCTGTACTTGTGGCCTTTTTACCAGGGGTATTTGAGTCTAGCATGGGCCTAGTCTTTCTGTGGGCTGTCTTGAACTTAAACATCATGGAGGGCATGGATGGATTGGGATTGTGCTGATTTTTCAGTGATTTTCGTTTTTTGGGTCTGTACGTGTGGCCTTTTCACCAGGGGTATTTGAGTCTAGCATGGGCCTAGTCTTTCTGTGGGCTGTCTTGAACTTAAACATCATGGAGGCCATGGATGGAATGGGATTGTGCTGATTTTGCAGTGTTTTTCGATTTTTGGGGGTGTTCATGGGGAGGGACAGGCCATGTGTCTGGTGGCCATTTTGAGTGCTGCTACAGGCACTGGCCATGTGCTGGGAGAGGCAAGTGGCCATTTTGAATGCAGGCTTTGTTGTTAGGCCTGCAACCATTTTGCCTACTTTTCAACCTTTATGCCCAGGGGTAGTGAGTCTTGCATGGGCCTAGTCTTTCTGTGGGTTGTCTTGAATTTAAACATCATGGAGGGCATGGATGGATTGGGATTGTGCTGATTTTTCAGTGATTTTCGTTTTTTGGGCCTGTACTTGTGGCCTTTTCACCAGGGGTATTTGAGTCTAGCATGGGCCTAGTCTTTCTGTGGGCTGTCTTGAACTTAAACATCATGGAGGGCATGGATGGATTGGGATTGTGCTGATTTTTCAGTGATTTTCGTTTTTGGGGGCTGTACTTGTGGCCTTTTCACCAGGGGTATTTGAGTCTAGCATGGGCCTAGTCTTTCTGTGGGCTGTCTTGAACTTAAACATCATGGAGGCCATGGATGGAATGGGATTGTGCTGATTTTGCAGTGTTTTTCGATTTTTGGGGGCGTTCATGGGGAGGGACAGGCCATGTGTCTGGTGGCCATTTTGAGTGCTGCTACAGGCACTGGCCATGTGCTGGGAGAGGCAAGTGGCCATTTTGAATGCAGGCTTTGTTGTTAGGCCTGCAACCATTTTGCCTACTTTTCAACCTTTATGCCCAGGGGTAGTGAGTCTTGCATGGGCCTAGTCTTTCTGTAGGTTGTCTTGAATTTAAACATCATGGAGGGCATGGATGGATTGGGATTGTGCTGATTTTTCAGTGATTTTCGTTTTTTGGGCCTGTACTTGTGGCCTTTTCACCAGGGGTATTTGAGTCTAGCATGGGCCTAGTCTTTCTGTGGGCTGTCTTGAACTTAAACATCATGGAGGGCATGGATGGATTGGGGTTGTGCTGATTTTTCAGTGATTTTCGTTTTTTGGGGCTGTACTTGTGGCCTTTTCACCAGGGGTATTTGAGTCTAGCATGGGCCTAGTCTTTCTGTGGGCTGTCTTGAACTTAAACATCATGGAGGCCATGGATGGAATGGGATTGTGCTGATTTTGCAGTGTTTTTCGATTTTTGGGGGTGTTCATGGGGAGGGACAGGCCATGTGTCTGGTGGCCATTTTGAGTGCTGCTCCAGGCACTGGCCATGTGCTGGGAGAGGCAAGTGGCCATTTTGAATGCAGGCTTTGTTGTTAGGCCTGCAACCATTTTGCCTACTTTTCAACCTTTATGCCCAGGGGTAGTGAGTCTTGCATGGGCCTAGTCTTTCTGTGGGTGGTCTTGAATTTAAACATCATGGAGGGCATGGATGGATTGGGATTGTGCTGATTTTTCAGTGATTTTCGTTTTTTGGGCCTGTACTTGTGGCCTTTTCACCAGGGGTATTTGAGTCTAGCATGGGCCAAGTCTTTCTGTGGGCTGTCTTGAACTTAAACATCATGGAGGCCATGGATGGAATGGGATTGTGCTGATTTTGCAGTGTTTTTCGATTTTTGGGGGTGTTCATGGGGAGGGACAGGCGATGTGTCTGGTGGCCATTTTGAGTGCTGCTACAGGCACTGGCCATGTGCTGGGAGAGGCAAGTGGCCATTTTGAATGCAGGCTTTGTTGTTAGGCCTGCAACCATTTTGCCTACGTTTCAACCTTTATGCCCAGGGGTAGTGAGTCTTGCATGGGCCTAGTCTTTCTGTGGGTTGTCTTGAATTTAAACATCATGGAGGGCATGGATGGATTGGGATTGTGCTGATTTTTCAGTGATTTTCGTTTTTTGGGCCTGTACTTGTGGCCTTTTCACCAGGGGTATTTGAGTCTAGCATGGGCCTAGTCTTTCTGTGGGCTGTCTTGAACTTAAACATCATGGAGGGCATGGATGGATTGGGATTGTGCTGATTTTTCAGTGATTTTCGTTTTTTGGGGCTGTACTTGTGGCCTTTTCACCAGGGGTATTTGAGTCTAGCATGGGCCTAGTCTTTCTGTGGGCTGTCTTGAACTTAAACATCATGGAGGCCATGGATGGAATGGGATTGTGCTGATTTTGCAGTGTTTTTCGATTTTTGGGGGTGTTCATGGGGAGGGACAGGCCATGTGTCTGGTGGCCATTTTGAGTGCTGCTACAGGCACTGGCCATGTGCTGGGAGAGGCAAGTGGCCATTTTGAATGCAGGCTTTGTTGTTAGGCCTGCAACCATTTTGCCTACTTTTCAACCTTTATGCCCAGGGGTAGTGAGTCTTGCATGGGCCTAGTCTTTCTGTGGGTTGTCTTGAATTTAAACATCATGGAGGGCATGGATGGTTTGGGATTGTGCTGATTTTTCAGTGATTTTCGTTTTTTGGGCCTGTACTTGTGGCCTTTTCACCAGGGGTATTTGAGTCTAGCATGGGCCTAGTCTTTCTGTGGGCTGTCTTGAACTTAAACATCATGGAGGCCATGGATGGAATGGGATTGTGCTGATTTTGCAGTGTTTTTCGTTTTTTGGGGCTGTACTTGTGGCCTTTTCACCAGGGCAGGGTATTTGAGTCTAGCATGGGCCTAGTCTTTCTGTGGGCTGTCTTGAACTTAAACATCATGGAGGGCATGGATGGAATGGGATTGTGTTGATTTTGCAGTGTTTTTCGATTTTTTTTTGTGGTGTATAACTGAACTGATGTTCCTCTGTCTTCCATTGTTTTTAGGTGCACAAGACTCAAGAGAACCACCAGTGCCAGGAAGAAGTCCTGCAGCGGTGTGTGTGTGCAGCATAACGTCACGCGACGTCACGTCTGGCCTCAGACAACTCTACAATTCGTGCAACTGCGGCCTGCTGTCTGACCTGCTCTGAAGAAGATGGCCCCAAAAAAATTTCTCCGTAGCTCCTCTAGCAAGAAAGTTGCTGGTAAGGAGCAGAAAAAGCAAGGTAACAAGGAGGCTGGTGTGCCACCCGCCACGTTTTTTGGGAGCAAAAAAAAAGTACGCCTGCAGCAGCAGGATCTGCTGGGGACCAAGCTGGGAGCAGCACCCCTGCTCCATTGGGTTCAGTGCCTCCACCACCACGCCAACTTAAGTCAAAGCCCTTGAGTGCTTCAGAGGCAGTCAGTGTACTTCTCCAATCACCATCGACCAGTGATGTTGGCTCATCGCAAGAAAGTAGCAGCAATGTCCCTGAATCAACACAGGTTGTTGTAACTCATCTGACAAGTGTTGAAAAACCACAGCCGCAACAACAACACCATGTGCAAGTACACGCCCAAGTACATGTGGAAGGAGAGGCAGCAAAAGGAGATGCGCAAGCAAAGGTGCATGGAGGTTCACAAGTGCCCACAATAGTTGTTCCTCCCGAAGTAGGGGCACATAAGGAAATCAAAAATGAAGCCGAGGTATTGGAAGCCACTCCTCCTGATGATCATTCATTGTCTTCCACATCCCTAGCAAGGAAAAGATCAAGGGGGGTGTCTACATCTTCTTCAAGCCCACCTCCTTCTGATGCAAGTGATCCGTCTTGGGAACCACAACTGCGGTCTGACAGTGAGGCACACCATGATCTGACAGAGGTACCTAAGCGTAAAAGGAAGGTCGTCGAAAAACTCATAGCTATGGATTGTGATGAGGCTCAACAAGAAGTGACAGATACTGCTGGTGATGAAGCCTCTCACGATGACGACGAGCCAGTCATCACAAAGGTCACTGCAGCCCCACCGGGCATGCAGCAAAGAGACATTTTGACCCTATCCCGAGAAGCTGCTGAGCGTGATGATGATGTCGACGAGGAGGCAATGGAAATGGAATCATTAGATTTGGAGTTAAGTAGTACACCAACACCTACCGCTTCCATATTTCTTCCTCGCAAGAAGGTACCCACCTAGACCTCAATTCGTGGTGGTGAAAGTGCAAAACGTACTGAAGTTCGGCAATCCACATCCTCCACTTCATCTGGCATTAGCAGCAGGACCACCACCACCAGTATCGCCGCCTCCTCCGGCCCCCAAAGACATTTCAAGTCTCCAGTTTGGGACTTCTTTAGTGTTTGCCCAAAAATGGAAAACGTAGCCATTTGTAGCATTTGTAAGCTTTGAGTTGGTCGTGGTAAGCTTGGTTCTAACTATGGTACCGGAGGCCAGAGAGGTCATCTTAAGAGAGCGCACCCTGTCCAATGGTTTCCGCACCTAGAGGTGTTTAAGAAAGCCGGAATTGCACGTAATGAAAACGTTGATTTTTCATCTGATGATGACGAGGAGGAAGAAGACGATTCAAACACTTCACTTACACCCAGTACCCCTGTCAGCAGCACACCCCATGTGAGGCACACTAAGAGTGTGGGAGAGAGTGAGACATCAATGCGGAAAAGTTCATCAGCGAGCGTAACTGGGTCGAAGATATCATCATCATCCCGTAAATCCTTGGTCCAGGGCAACATTAAAAAGATGTTGTTTACAGAAGCGCAATATGAACGCAACCACCCACTGACGCGTCTGTATAACACTAAGCTGGCTAAAATGCTAGCTCTGGACCTTCTCCCTTTTTCTTTTGTAGAAGGGGTTGGTTTTCTAGAATTAGTTTAAAAAAGGAGAGAGTTTTCCCTTTGTAAATCATATACGCTCTAAGTCTATAAATCAGTGAATAGAGCACAAACTGATTTACTGCCAGGAATGTGATATGCCAAAGTATAAAATGTGCACTCCATTTCTTTATGTAGATAAAAGGAATCGTCTTCAAATTTTAAAAAAAGAAGCACTCCATCTCCTTTAAATTTAAGCAAGAAGTGGAAAAGACGCTCACCGGAGGTTCACCCTGAGTTTTCACATAACGAAGGCAATTTAACGCTCCTATCTCCAACTATATTGTAAGCATACCTTTAACAAGTTCTATAAAATATTTCCAATACAGTGCCTTAAAAAGTAATACACTTATGGTATACCTGATATTATGTACACACAGGTTATTTTAAGGAACTTTCCTGACTGTTAACAGTGGACATGAGAAATTTCCATCTGGTTGAAAGTAAAAACCTTAAGGAATCCACCTTAAAACACAAAGTAAGCATTGATTTATTTTAACTTGAGTGGTGACTAAGATGCAGTTGTGTAGATTAAATCAAACACACTAATTGTACACAAAATAATATTGTGTGCATACAGGTCTTTTAAAGGAAGAAACCAGAATCATAAAAGTGGATAAGATTTATCTATCCCCAGGATTTAGACTGACACCGCAAATTGAACACTGTGAATTGAGTAAGAAATCTTTTTTTTGTACACTGTAGACACCGATAGAAGTGTAAAAAAACTTTCTGTAAATGAGACCTTTCAATGAATGTATACTAATTGACTGTTCCATATATTTTTAGATCGAAGAAGTTTGATTGTAGTCCTGAGGAAGGTGTACCATCAATCTTAAACACCGAAACGCGTCGACAACTTGGTTATAACATTTTTTTAAAAATTGTGTGAATTTGTATATGTGCTTGATGTTAATGTACTGTAATTGTTTTTAAATGCAAAACTGTGGATTATATAACATGCTGGCTTCTGACTAAGTTTTTAATAGATCTGATTTTAATGAAAATTATGTTTTTTTGAGATAATTGAGGAACATGTCAGGATACATATCATTGTGATCGGAAATGTTTTTGGTGTCTTATGTGTAAAAGCGTTTTGCGCTTTAATTTAGTAACCACAGAAAGGAACCAATCTCCCTTTGTGTTTCTAGAATTAGTGGCAGCGCTCTGCCCTAAATGGAAGGTTCCTAGCCGGTTCTATTTTGCCCGAGTTGCGGTTCCAGCACTACATGAAGATGTTCTGAAGGTGATTGGGGCAGCTTTGCAGAAGAGTGCTGTTCACACTATACATCTGACAACAGACATGTGGACCAGTGGCGCAGGCGCTGATTACATGTGCATCACTGCACACTGGGTCTCTTTTTCAGGGGCTAAAGCAAAGCTAAACGCAGGTGTTGACGCGGACATTGTTTTTAAAGCTGCTCAGAAACATGCAACACTAGCCATGTTTGGTTTGGAGAAACGTCACACAGCAGATAACATTTTGGATGTCTTTAACACAAAGGTCCTTAACTGGCTGTCCCCACTAAAACGCCAGGTTGGTTATGTTTCCACGGACAATGGCTCCAATATAGTTAAGGCCATGAGGGACGGTGACTATTTCAGAGTGCCGTGTTTGGTGCACTGTATAAACCTGGTTGTCCAAAAATTCTTGGGTAATAAAGGCAGTGCAGCGTACAGTGTATTGGACACCTGCCGAAAAATGTGCAAGCATTTCAGCCATTCTTTTAAGGCCCGGAAGCAGCTGAGGAGCCTGCTATATCAACGTCAAATGCCAGTGAAAGCACTCATCCAGGAGGTGGTAACACGTTGGAACTCAACCTTCTACATGCTTGAGCGTCTGTATGAGCAGTATAAGGAACTCGATCAATATTTCCTTACAGAGGGTACAGAGGAGCTGAGGATGGGTGCGGCGCAATGGAACATAGTTCGAAGCCTGACACGCATGCTTCGTCCTTTTGAGTTCTTCACGCGTGCAGTCAGCAAGGAGGACTCTAATTTGGGAAAAGCTATCCCATTGTTGTACATGCTGGAGGACCAACTGAAGGAGGTGTGTTCTGTGTTTGAAAAAGATGAAAAAAACCAAGACTCTTTGCTTCTGGCTGAGAAATTATTAGAGCTCCTACAAGGTGATGAACGTCTTAAAAAGATCCACTCAGAAGAGCATTACATTTGTGCTACTATTCTGGATCCACGCTACAAAAAGGCGCTGGCAGGCCAAGCATTCTTTCTTTTTGATGATGAACATGTTCCAAAGTACAAACGTTGGCTAGCCTTGTCAGCCAAGAGGTTTGAAAGAGAACGGCTGAAAATTGAAGGAAATGGCAGTACATCAGCAGGCCATCCCCAGTCAAAACAATCCACTTCTGCACCTGTGGCTGTGGCACAAGTGACCTCTCAGCCGTTAAAGACACCGGCAACCAGATCATCTGCACGAGACACAACAGAAACATTGGAGGCTGAAGAGGATTGGCTAGCTCTGCGTGGGTTTGGTTCTCAAAAGGTCAGAGGCACAGCAAGAGCTAAGCAAAGTGGAGGAACCTTGGATGAGGACCTTGAGTCGATGGTGTAGGACTATCTGAATGACTCAACAGAGGTCTATGTTAATACTGACAAATTGGCGTATTGGCATGGGAAAAAAGAATTGTGGCCACAGCTCACCAACCTGGCTTTAAACTACTTGTCTTGCCCACTCGCAAGCGTGTCTTCTGAATGGGTTTTCAGTGCTGCTGGTGGCATTGTAACTCCCAAACGGAGCCGCCTCTCGCCCAAAAATGTGGAGAGGTTAACAATGATCAAGATGAATCAGCACCTCATACCACCAGATTTCAGAGTACGAGAAAGCGTGCCGGATGAAGAGGAGGTGGCCAGCAACATAGATGAGGGAATTTCTACTCTGTCAGGTGACACTGAGCTCACCCTGCCTGAATTCGCAGAGTATGATGACGAAGCCTTATTCTTATTCCTGGACCGTGATACCGAGCCCTGAAAATGAGACAACGAATCAATAACTTTCTTTTTCGTCCTTATTCACTTTTATTCCTGTGTGTCTGTCTTTCTTTGTTGTGCACAGTTAATATATTTCAAACTTTAATCAGATAATCACAAAATCAAGCCCATCAGCAGAACTGTCTTCACTGGTTTGCTAATTGATTTGAAGTTGCCGCAGTCTGCATTCCTCAGGTTCACAAGTTCAGAAGAACATGCTCCTCTATACTCCTCCTCCAGACTCCTATTTCCATCAAACCAGAGGGCTGGTTTACGCCCAATGAAGAAAGACTCAGCACTTGTGGGGGTGTTGTTGTACCTCTTTGCAGGTGAGTTGACGGCTCTGGGGCCATTGCTGGGAAGCTCTAATACCGGATAAAAGTGGTTTGGACCAAATCCCAGGCGGAATTTTTTTTGTGTTTTTGATGACTTGCTTGCATTTGAGGTGCTCTTAGGGGGGGTTCCGTCTGTTTGTGGGTGAGTTTCGTGGTCTGGGAGCACTGCTGGGACACTCTAATCTTGATTGCATTTGCTTTTCAGGAAATCCGTCGTGGCAACCCCGACTTATGGCCTAGCTACGCAGCGCGTTTGGACCGAAGGCCGAGAAATATTGCAAGTATGAGATTTTGCTTTTGGCCTGTTTGGGGGTGTTATGCTTCTTGGCGGGTGGGTTGGCGGGTCTTGGGGCATTCCTGGGAAGGTCTAATACCGGGTAGAAGTGGTTGGGACAAAATCCAGGCCGATTTTGTTTTGGCTATTTCTGACATTTTGCTCAATGTAGCGTTTTTGGGGGCCTGTTTGGGGGGCTTCCTGGTGTTTGTGGGTGGGTTTCGGGGTCTGGGCGCACTGCTGGCTATATATACTTTACTTTGCAAGAGGTTTGAAGCAAATCCATGGTGGCAGAGGGGAGTTAGGGCCTAGCTGCAGAGCGCGCGCGGAGTGATTTGGGAAATTTGTGAAAAATTGACAAAGTCCCCATTTTTGTACTTTTGATATTTGGCTGTTTGGGGGTCTTCTACTCGTTTTCTCCTGGGTGACGGCTCTGGGGCCATTGCTGGGAAGCTCTAATACCGGATAAAAGTGGTTTGGACCAAATCCCAGGCGGAATTTTCTTTGTGTTTTTGATGACTTGCTTGCCTTTGAGGTGCTCTTAGGGGGGGTTCGGTCTGTTTGTGGGTGAGTTTCGTGGTCTGGGAGCACTGCTGGGACACTCTAATCTTGATTGCATTTGCTTTTCAGGAAATCCGTCGTGGCAACCACGACTTATGGCCTAGCTACGCAGCGCGTTTGGACCGAAGGCCGAGAAATATTGCAAGTATGAGATTTTGCTTTTGGCCTGTTTGGGGGTGTTATGCTTCTTGGCGGGTGGGTTGGCGGGTCTTGGGGCATTCCTGGGAAGGTCTAATACCGGGTAGAAGTGGTTGGGACAAAATCCAGGCCGATTTTTTTTTGGCTATTTCTGACATTTTGCTCAATGTAGCGTTTTCGGGGGCCTGTTTGGGGGGCTTCCTGGTGTTTGTGGGTGAGTTTCGTGGTCTGGGAGCACTGCTGGGACACTCTAATCTTGATTGCATTTGCTTTTCAGGAAATCCGTCGTGGCAACCCCGACTTATGGCCTAGCTACGCAGCGCGTTTGGACCGAAGGCCGAGAAATATTGCAAGTATGAGATTTTGCTTTTGGCCTGTTTGGAGGTGTTATGCTTCTTGGCGGGTGGGTTGGCGGGTCTTGGGGCATTCCTGGGAAGGTCTAATACCGGGTAGAAGTGGTTGGGACAAAATCCAGGCCGATTTTTTTTGGGCTATTTCTGACATTTTGCTCAATGTAGCGTTTTCGGGGGCCCGTTTGGGGGGCTTCCTGGTGTTTGTGGGTGGGTTTCGGGGTCTGGGCACACTGCTGGCTATATATAATTTACTTTGCAAGAGGTTTGAAGCAAATCCATGGTGGCAGAGGGGAGTTAGGGCCTAGCTGCAGAGCGCGCGCGGAGTGATTTGGGAAATTTGTGAAAAATAGACAAAGTCCCAATTTTTGTACTTTTGCTCTTTGGCTGTTTGGGGGTCTTCTACTCGTTTTCTCCTGGGTTGACGGCTCTGGGGCCATTGCTGGGAAGCTCTAATACCGGATAAAAGTGGTTTGGACCAAATCCCAGGCGGAATTTTTTGTGTGTTTTTGATGACTTGCTTGCCTTTGAGGTGCTCTTAGGGGGGTTCCGTCTGTTTGTGGTTGAGTTTCGTGGTCTGGGAGCACTGCTGGGACACTCTAATCTTGATTGCATTTGCTTTTCAGGAAATCCGTCGTGGCAACCCCGACTTATGGCCTAGCTACGCAGCGCATTTGGACCGAAGGCCGAGAAATATTGCAAGTATGAGATTTTGCTTTTGGCCTGTTTGGGGGTGTTATGTTTCTTGGCGGGTGGGTTGGCGGGTCTTGGGGCATTCCTGGGAAGGTCTAATACCGGGTAGAAGTGGTTGGGACAAAATCCTGGCGGAAAAGCCTTTTGGCACTTTTTGTAACTTAGGGTTCGTTAGGGTTAGCCCTAGCAGCAGGATTGCATGTGTTTCGGGGTGTTCTAGATTTTTGTAACTGAGTTCTGGGGTCTTAGAGCACTCGTGAGAATGTGTAATTTTGGTTGCAAGTCATTTGAAGAAAATCCATGGTGGGAAAGGGGGGATTTGGCATAGTTAAAGAAAGCCTTTGCCACTATTCTTAACTTAGGGTTCGTTAGGGTTAGCAGTATTTCTATTGCATGTGTTTGAGTGGGGGGGATTTTGAGTCTTGGAGCGATGCTGGCTATGGATACTTTTGCTTGGTTGCTTGCAAGTGATTTGAATGCAATCCGCGGTGGGTAAGGGGTAATTAGGAAGGGGGTACTTCGGCCTACTTTTACTTTCAAAGTAAGTTTTGTCACCAGTTTTCTGCTAGGCCTCGTTTTTTGAGATTTGATTGGGGGTCTTCTACATTTTTGCGACCGGCTTTAGTAAGGGTCTGGGTGGGAGCACTGCTAGGAAGATCTAATTTTGTTCTAAAACACAGTTTACAGTACACCTAGCTTGAGGTGAAATATCCGCTACATTAATTTGCCCCTACTTATTTAACCTTCAAAAGGTGACTCAGACAGAGTACGAACTTTCAAAAATATTGTACTGTCTACTAGGAAAATCAAATTGAGACTTTTTGCACTCCACAGCCTACATACCTTATATTTATTTATCAGTGGTGTTGTAATATTATATCACTTCCTGTTTTTCATTGAATAATTACAGGCCAGGTTTCAGTCTCTGCAATGGGGAAAAAAGGATGGAGTCAGGCTTCACATTAGCGAGCCACAATTCAGCATTAGACAGGCAGTGGACAGGGTGTCTTCTGGTGACCAACATCGATGGACGAAGCGTCGGCTGCAATGGAGGAGTGCCGCTAATAAGAGTATTTTTTTTCTGCAGGCAACTTACTTACCACTTCCAACAGGACAACTACAACAACATAGATACAGTATCCCTTGCCTTTTTCTCTGACTGTGACTGCATTTCTTTGATCTCTCTCTGCTTCTAAATTGATCCCTTAACACATCACTTAGTCCACTCCACTATCACATCTGCACCACACATAGTCATTTGTAAGTGCTCCTACGTAATTCGCAAGTCGCAGCACGCCCCAGCCCGTAGAGGACTGGGATGGCCCCAATGATGAAGCATGTCACCAAGGGGGAACCCTGGTGAGTGAGGGGACACCTAGGAAAAAAGCAATTTCTCCTTTTCTATCTACTATGCCTTCCAGACCAACCCCATTGAGTGTTGTTGTGAATGGATTTATAGTGACCAGCAAGGCTCTCAGGTATCTGGCTACTGAGACCTTATGTTGAATATAGTTATCAATATTTCAACCCACGCCCTGTACTGTCGCATTCTTTCTTCCACAGTTGACGAAAGTACTACTTACTTTTAACTGACATGCATGCAGTAGTGCATGCACTTTCAAAGATTGATGGATAGGTTTGTACCCAAAGATTTGTTTATGTTCACAATTGTTTGTCCATGCTGTGCTTTTTTTACAGGGTGTCTTCTGGTGACCAACATCGATGGACGAAGCGTCGGCTGCAATGGAGGAGTGCCGCTAATAAGAGGATTTTTTTTCTGCAGGCAACTTACTTACCACTTCCAACAGGACAACTACAACAACATAGATACAGTATCCCTTGCCTTTTTCTCTGACTGTGACTGCATTTCTTGGATCTCTCTCTGCTTCTAAATTGATCCCTTAACACATCACTTAGTCCACTCCACTATCACATCTGCACCACACATAGTCATTTGTAAGTGCTCCTACGTAATTCGCAAGTCGCAGCACGCCCCAGCCCGTAGAGGACTGGGATGGCCCCAATGATGAAGCATGTCACCAAGGGGCAACCCTGGTGAGTGAGGGGACACCTAGAAAAAAAGCAATTTCTCCTTTTCTATCTACTATACCTTCCAGACCAACCCCATTGAGTGTTGTTGTGAATGGATTTATAGTGACCAGCAAGGCTCTCAGGTATCTGGCTACAGAGACCTTATGTTGAATATAGTTATCAATATTTCCACCCACGCCCTGTACTGTCGCATTCTTTCTTCCACAGTTGTCGAAAGTACTACTTACTTTTAACTGACATGCATGCAGTAGTGCATGCACTTTCAAAGATTGATGGATAGGTTTGTACCCAAAGATTTGTTTATGTTCACAATTGTTTGTCCATGCTGTGCTATTTTTTCTTGTCTCCCAAAACCTTTCCCAAAAACCCCCGTACCCATCCATTTTTCAAACCCTAACCCTCTTTTCCCGGGCTGTGTGGTTTTGATTGATGTGTGACTAAATTACAGCAATAAATCCACACACTTGCTGGGGAGGATAAGGTGATAGCAACAGGCTGGTGAAGAAATCCGAGGATATATTCTTGCTCTGCTTGACAAAGACCCATGGCTAATGTCAAAGAACTTCAACCGAATTAGTTATACTTTAACATTTGTTAGGCTACAATGTGGCACTGTTCTAGTGTACTTCTGTCACCTGCTATATTCTGTATTGTACCGTTGTATTGCTCAGGAGGACAAACCAGATTTCATTTTCTTTTTTTTCATAGGCAAGCAACTGCCACTGTGTCACACCACTAGTACCACCGCTATGAGGAAATTTTATCCGCCCAGGATTGCCAACCTTATTTGCTGTTTCCCGTGGAGCCAGCCCTGGGCCTAGCCCTACTTGCAAACAGAAATTACAGGTAAGATAGGCGTTTGGTTGGAGGTAGTATAATGGAGTATTAGGAGAGACGAGAGATTTGATTGACGGTAGTACTACTAAAGTCCTAGGACTATTCAGGAAAACAAACTTACTGTTATGTTAAACCCCCACCCACCAGACTCAAATGCAGTAAAAAACAGGTATGGTCAGATAAAGTTTCAAAAAGTATATTTTTATAGCCCTAACAAAAGAATCTCCCGCAAGACCCTCCCTAACCCCAAAGATTGTCCTTCAAAAGTCCCCAAAAATCCCAAATCCCAATTCCCACCCCCCAAAAGTCTCTAAAAAAGGGGCAAGGGACACTATGGCAGGGTGCTGTTGGAATTAGCAGCCAGGGCATCATGCTCCTTGCGGAGGGTGGCAAGTTCGAAGCGGAGGCCCTCCACCACGTTCTTATAGTTATGGACCTCCTGCTCCAGGTAGGACAGTCTGAGGGATAAGCGGCGCCGGTGTGCCTTGCAAATCCTGTGAGGGGCAGCTGCTTTCTTTGCTGCTGGGCGGTGGCGTTTGGCTTTGGTAGCCCGGCTCCGTACCGCTGGAGCACTGCGCTGGCTGGCAGCCCGCACGGAGGAGGATGCAGCTGTCCCAGTGGACGTTGTTGTTGTACCAGACTGCGTCTCCTCCTCCTCCAGGGCCACCAGCCGCCGATATTCAGCAACAGTGGCATCCAGCCTCCGTTGCCGGGCCATTCGAGCCAGCTCCTTCCTCCTTGATGGTGTCTTGGATTTGGAAGGAGCAACTACATGAAAAAAGAAAGACATAGTCTGTAACCAATGCTCCTTAAGATTAACACAAAATGATTGAGCAGAAAGTTGTCACAGTACAAGTAGCAAATTGAAAGCACAGTACATAACTATTGACGACAGTATCTATGTAACCTCCGACTTCTTCATCCTTGCTCTAACATTAGTGGGAGTTTAAGGAACAAATTCTACGAGCACTATGGACTTCTATTACAGTCGACTATGACAGTACACCACTCTTATTCTTCTTCTTCTCTCTTGTTTAGGAAAATTGGTACGTTATCTTATGCAAGCCGGCATAATGCCAGCGCAGTGAACTTGCACCCGAGAAAAACAGACGCACACCATGGTGAGTGAGACAGACTTGCGTTACTGTACCGGTCCAGTACATGCAGGTGGTGAAGCTCTTACTTTTCTATTACGGGTGGCACTGAGAATACTCTGTTAAAAGGGCTACTGCTTAATTAATTTAGCTTTCACCCTACAGTGCAAATGAGTATTAGAAAAGGAAAATGAAGAAGCTAAATTATCTGATTATCTATCACTTCACATGGGATGTATTTGATGACATATGGGATGACTTTAGGTGCTTTGCTTATTATTGAGTGAACAGTGATACCCCCACACATGAATGACGTACTACTACTAAACTAAAGTTATTAAGGGAGGTAGGGAGTGTCCACCGTAATAACCGGATATATGCTGTGCTTGCAGTTGCAATACAAACTACTGCTACTATTCATGGTAGTCTTTGGACAACGTTACAACTACTTTTCCTTGCCTTTCCTACACTGGAACGGACGTGCGGGTGCGGTGTTACATGCTCTTCAAAGTAACACTTAGTTCATCCAGTGACCGTCTACTCTCTCTAGATACACATATGCTATCTAAGAGTCAGATAGTACCATGAATGATCCAGGCATCCATCCATTCAAAGTATATTGCACACATACAGTTTCTGTCTCACCCACCCAGGCTGTTCTCCTTCCACCCATCCTTGCTTCATCATTCACCCAGCCATGCACCATACCATTTTCTTACCTTCCCAGCCACCTCGGGGACCAAGCAAACACATATCATTCTTCTTTGCCAGTCATCATTACATTTCTCGTGCTTCCACACTTACTTACACCCTTCTTTCGCTTTTCGTTCATCCCATTCATCAAGTTCACCTCAGATCTGATTGGGATTCTTCTCGCCAAAAACTTCACAGCTAAGTCGAAGTACATTTAGAGGAGGCTACTACCTGCTTTTTTTATAATACACCCGTGCAGAAAGCACACTCTGCAGTCTTCAATCTCAATGACTAAGGAATGTATAGCTTACCTCTGCCCGCCACCACCGTGTGAACCCTCACAGGCATGTCCTTGTCTGGCACTTGCACCGCCTCCTCCCCAGAGTTGTCCTCCTCGTCCAATGCCACCACCACCTCCGCGCTGGCCCCGTCTCCAGATGTTCCACCTACAAAGTACATTTAATAATGTTAGAATACACCACTCACTACTATATAATATTTGTTCTAGGAGGAAGAAAGAAATGTGAAAAAAAGTGTACAATGTAATAATTTTTGACTGTGTACTCTAGAGTAAAAATGTCCCTTTTTCCAGGGAAGGCTGTTGTCTTGCTGCACTTTTTGGCACAACTGATGACTGTTTGCTTTTTACTTTTTAACACGCACCACTTTTTCTCCTAACAGACAGAACCTTGACTTCTAAGAACACGAGAAGGATCAAGTTCAAACAGGTGAGAGCTCGGCTCGACCACAAGAAATGTGTCCAATTAATCGTCAGCACTAAGCACTTTTCCATTTTCAGTTACACGTTCACTTTTATGACAAACTTGAATTTAATAAATGTGTTTACTTTTAATAAAGCTTTTAAACTTAAATAGACTCTGTGGTTTTTGGTCCTCCAGACTAGAGTGGATGAGCTAAAGGTTTTTGAATTTTTGCAAGCATGAGTCCGTGCCTCTGCCATCGGTGACTTTGGAGCGAAATGACTCTGCCACACTATCTAGTCAGTAAGGAGATTGGGGGTTCAACTACAAAGTCTGTTATCACTGAGGTATGTGGAAAGTCTAACAGTTGCAGCACCTATTATAATTGATAAGCTAAGCGATGCATTATTTAGTGTCCATAGTTCTGTTTGTGCAGATTTGTCCCTGCAACAGTAGTAGAATGGATTGTCCTCCTATCCAAACCAAAAGTAAAGTAGTATCTTATTCTTTCTTGGTGGTGGTCATTCACCTTTTTATTGTTGGCAATGGTCAAAGCATAAACATTTAGAATACTTGAAAAGACATTATGGACAATCCCAGAGGACTGCACTCAGTGCATAGAGCTATTGCTGACTAGAATGGGAGTCCAATGGAAATGCCAAATGTGCAATCTTAGTTAGCTACACAGACAGACTAATAAGAATAATCTAGTAATACCACACGGAGTCATAGTCGAGGCAAGATAAGAATTTAGATCCTGTCTACAAGAAGATCAAAGACGATTTAGAAAAAATCGAATGAGGAACGCTAGGAAAAAATAAGTACTCTATATTAAAATTAAAACTTACTGGGGCCAGCAAGGAGCCCTCGACTGCCCGGTCCTGGCCTGCATCGACAATAGCACCCTCCTCCTCCTCCTCCTGTGTCCTCCTCTTGCCCCTGGGGGAAGCTGATGTACAACATGAAAGAAAGAAAAACAGAAAACATGGATGATATTTCTCAACCAAATCAAACATTTCAAAAGAACTAACAAAGTAACAAAATATTTTTGCGAAATAGCAAATAGGGAACGACTCCACGGAATATAACATTGACCAATCTCATGTGGTCGACTACGTCATTACTTTAGTATTGCTTGATTTGTGGACCGTCGAATTGGAAACTACCCTGTGTAACTCACTAAACAAAGTACTAAAAAGGTTTGCCTTGGATTGGCAGGCAGCAGTCCGCAGCACGCAAAGTGACAGCCAAAGTCCATCGTGATTGAAGATCAGCGACAACACTAAAGTTTCCTACTACATTCACCAGTCATTAAAATACTCAAACTATTAATCCACCACCGCTATTTCTTCTTATCGCCATGTGTAAAAAGGAAGGACTGGACTTGAGTCTGTAGGGGCTGATTTAGAAGGCCCTTGCGGCTCTTTTGCTCCATTGTTGCGTGACTTTTGTGACGCAGCGGTAGCACAAAAGAGGCGCAATGGTGCGGTGTATATTAACAACGTGACGCATATGGGAGATGCATCACGTTGTAAAGCCCTGCGCCAATAGGGGGCGTTCCGGCGCAAGGGAGGGTGTTCCTGCGCAGGAACGCATCCTAAAAGTGGCTGAGGGAAATCTACAAGATTTAAATCAGTCACTTTGAGGACAATGATGCGTGACTCAAACCCTGCGCCTGCTTGAAGCAGACGTACGGCTTGACGCAGCATTGGGGAGATAGGGCACCCCAGAGCATTGATGGAGCTGCACCATCGTTGCGACGCAACTCCAGCAATGCGCCGCCTTTACGGCACAGATGCGTAACGCTTTGGTGACGTTTTGGGCCCATGGCGCGCCGCATTGTAAATACGGCGCACCATGGGTGATGGTGGCGTGACGCACAATTACTGGCGCATCCCTGCAACTTTGCAGGGATGCGCCGGTAATTAAAAATCTGAACCTTAGTGTGTAGCATTACGCAGTTCTTTCAACTACACTCATACATAATTTCACAGGCCAACAAAATGAACACAAATTCTAAAACAAATAAGCATAGTAGCAACACTACTGAGAAGAAGGAGAGCAGTGTACCTGAAATGTACAGAAGATTTTGAAAAGATTTTGAAATAAAATTTACCTACAATGTAATGAGCAGCATTATTGCTCTTGGTAAAAAACAAAAATTTGCAATATAATAACACAGCAGGAGAAAACATAGTAGTAAAGTAGTAAAGACATAGCTACTACTACTCACCAAGCCCGGGGATCTCAAGGCCAAGGAGGTCAAGCAGATCTCGCTCACGGGTCAGAACATCCGTCCAGCGGTGGGTGGCCTGGTTGTAGGTGCGCAAGACCCGAGAGTGGTGGTAAATGGCCTGGCACACCTTCTCCCACCACTTCCGGCGCTCCCGGGCCCCGTACCTGATCTTGCCACCTCCCATGATGGTCCTGGGGAGGCAGCGCTGAACATAAAAAATGAGCTGGGCCACCTCCTCCGGGGTAAAGATCTCCCGTGGCATCACTAGCTCCCCCCTCAAACGCCCGCACGGGAGCCAGACACGGGGTGCGGGACCCTTCCCCTTCTCGGGATGCTTCCCGGCTCCCTTCACCATGGTCTGGGCGGAAAGGAATAAAGAAAATAGAATAGGGAAGAGAAGAAAAGAAAAGATATTACAAAAGTAGTTTAAAATTAACCAAAAGTAGCAGTAAACACAAAATATAGGGCTAGAAAAATAGAGGGATAGATAATAAGTAAAGTAGATTAAAAAAAACTTCAAACAAGCAAAGGATGGCAGAGATTGACAGAGGATACAAAGACCATGCCCAGAACCATAGCAATGAATGAGAAACAAGATGGCCGCGCCCGTTCACGACCGCGCGGGTAAGTTCGCGCGAGATTTTCCTTGCGAACACGCGCGAGACTGTAATGGCAAGCCGCAGACTTTGCGAGATTACACTCCGCACCCGGAAACGGAAATACGTCAGGCAAACAAGTTGGCTGCGCCCTTGAACGACCGTGAGGGTAACTTCGCGTCTTGCGCTACGAGCGGCTCGCAAAAACGCACAAAACCTTGCCAACTAACACGCCGCAAAAAAAACAAATTGCATATTCGAACGAATTTGCGGCTTCCAAATCCGATCTCGCGCGTGTTCGCGCCCCGCGAACCCCGCGAAATTGCAGAAAAACGAGTTTTTCAAAACTGAAAGCACTCGGCAGGGGCAAGAGTTCAAACTCATCATTAGTAACAATTCCCGGTAGTGCTTCCTGACTGGGGCCCCTCCAGAATTCAGTTGCTAGTTGCAACAATTGTATGACCCTGTTCTGACCCTCACAGCAGGCTCATACAATAGCTACAAGTAGGCCACAAAGAAGGTCCTGGGGAAAAAAAATGCACTTCAACAGAAAGCAAAATTACAGATAAGGAAGCAGGTGCCAGACTGGAATTTTAAAACAGTGACACATTAATAAACTAACCCCAAATGAATTCATCTCAGTTGAAGCAGGGCTGGTGTGCTTGCTTTTCCCCCCCATAATCTACAGTAATGATGAACCAGAGGGTGGCATTGATGTAACAGAGGGTTGCAGTGGTGAAACAGAGGGTGCTGGGAACCCAGTGATGATGAACCAGACGTAGAAACAGCATAATTCGCGACCGTTGCGCGCCGAAATGTAAGTTCGCAATTGCGAACTGGTACGAAACCCTCGCGAACTGGCAGAAATCCTTGCGAACACAAAAAAAAAAAATCCGCAAATTCGCAAGAATTCGCGGATTTTGCGGATTGCAAGTTCGCAAATCCGCAAAATTCGCGAACGCGAGATTCGCAAAATTCGCCAATACTTAGTGTATTTACAATCTCGTTGTGCCACTTTTGTGTCAGTGACGCAGTAGGTACTTCCATATAGACACCACTTAAACGCGGCACTATAACAGAAGTAAAATGTACCAGGAACACTGCACACGTAAAATCGTACTGTTACCTTGACTTGTAATGCTTCAGCTCATTTACTCACATCTACATAATTATAAACTCTAATGTTCTTTTTTTTTTTGCAGATTACCAATCCAACTTCTTTTGGAGTCCACTTCACAGTTTGTTTAAAATATTGTGTTTTTAAAGTTATTTTTCTAGTTGTTTATAATATAGTTATCATTAAGTTTCGTTTACAGTTATTCTTTTAATAAAATGTAATTAAAAAAATGACATACATCTTTTTTTGTGGGGGGGTTGACAGTCCACAATAAAAATAATATTTATAATGTTGAAGTACTTTAGTAAGATGTTCAAGAGTAAGATTGAAAAGTACTGACTTATATGTTCTCTGCGTACACTAAAACATGGTAAAGAAATCAAACTAATACGAAACAATGTGTACCACATTTACAAACCTCTTGTGACATTTTCCCATGCAAACCTACCACCCTACAAAATTAAGTGTGGGCCCCAATGACGCCCCTCAAACCACGGAAACAATCACCCCACAAAGATTTCTATATTGTATGAGAGGGGCTGCGTGCCCTCTGCCTCGTGCCCTCTGCCTCGTGCCCTCCCATCCACCACGCCCAGACCCGGTTCCTGCAGTGTCCTGGGGGAAACAGCCATTACAACGCGGTCATACGTCACCACGAAGCCATAAGCACGCATATGGCTTCACCACACATGTTTTTACAACTAGTATGCATTTACCACGCATGATAAATGCATAATCTTAATAATGTCTTTGTGTTGATGAACACGCTTTGTAATGGCTCTGGCTTACGTCCTTCAAATCAGTTTTTAGGTATATGTTTGACCAAGTCATACGATCTGAGGCCAAGGACAAACACTGTGGTGTCTGTGCAAGGAAATCCCATGGATCTTAGAGAAGATAAGCGGAGAGTAAAATTAAAGTAACAGGTATAATAAAAATAACGGAGAAAAACTACTAAAATGGCAGTGGACGGGGTATGTAATCAACGTTTGGCGCCTCAACACTACATTTCAAATAAATCTAGATACAATATGTTTATTAATATTTTACAAAAGTATAGCAGCGGATGACACGCACGGCCCGGGAAAAGAAAGTGGCAAATTTAATACCTGAAATGAGGAGAGGTTTTCTTGGCGAACTTGAAGAAAAAGAAAAAAACATGGTACAACTGGTGCACAAAAAAACCCGGAAAGTTTTACATACTATCATAGAAATATAGCTTTTTTTTTACCAGTAAAGTCAGTTCTCAAAAATAACATTTTATTTTTTTAAGCCCCAATGCCCCCACGATCCCAGACTGCTCCCGCCGTCCTTCGAGAGCGGGCATTGCTTTATCAGAGACAGCAGCTTATATGCTGCTCTCTCTTTCAAAAAACAATCTGCTTTCTTGAAAGAGAGAACAGATTAACTTGCTCTCTTTTTCAAATAGGAAAGCGGTTTGCTGTGGTAAAGTAAGAGCGGCGACAATACTGCCCTAGCATACCAAACAGCAGTGTCCCAGATGTACGCACCCGAGACACTGCAAGAACTGACCCTGGGAGATGGTGGACCCCAGGGCCACCAAAGGTTCCAGGAGGGGGGCAGCTTGACCCCCTCCCAACATTAAAAAACCCCGGGGAGTGCAGGTAACCCGGGGCTGGAAGGTCATTTTACATATTACTGCCCCAGGAAGGTAGTTGTCCCCGCGACGTGTACTTGGAGAGAGAGAGGGAGAGCTGAAAACACACCGTATAATACTTATTTAAATAATGAACCAAACCACATTCACTGGATGATGTCATCAGTGATGTTATCAGTGATGTCACTTGAGATGTCATCAGTGATGTCACTGACCAAGTCATGAATGATGTAATATGTGACATCATCAGCAGTGGATTGCGGGTGCTCAAGTTATAGTTAGTACAACTAACTTTAACAGAGGAATTTCAATAGTTTTGTACGAATGAAATTTCCAGCTAACTATAACACCCCGAAAACCTATGTTTTTTTCTGTGAATTTCTAACGTTTTTTAAATGCTACTTCCTAACTATAACATGCCTGGAACCTATGGTTTTTTCAATGAATTTCAAAGGTTTTTTTAAATGCTAATTCCTAACTATACCATATCTGAAACCTATGGCTTTTTCAGTGAATTTCAAAGGTTTTTCAATGACAATTTTTAAATATATTATTTGTTAAATTTAGTTTTTTATACTGATTTTCTACGTTTTTTAAACTATTTATTTTTACATATTTTATTTTTTAAATTACATTCCATATTTTCATTATAAATTGAAAAAAAAATGTTTTTGAAAATATTGAAAGTGTAATATTGTTTTTTTTAAATTTTATATTTAAAAAATATATTTATAATATTGTCTTTATGTTGTATTTTTTTCACATTTTTGGGGGAGTCGCGCACCCAGCGTACCTTTTTGATCACTGCGCGGAACCTAGCCACCATTGTAGGATTGTTGTGTAGGATCCGCGTAGGGTGTGCGATGGGTGCGTATTTTCGTGCGCGATCGCTATGCGACCAGTACGCGACTCTGAGCGCAGACGCGACATATACGTATTATTTTACGCGACACTTGCGCGCTTCCCCGTGACGTCACATACGTGTTCGACGCAGTGGGTGCGCGACTCCCGCCAAATTTTTTAATGTCTAAAAAGATATATATATATATGTATTTAATATAAATATTAAGGCAAGACATTATCTGAACTAATCATAAAAGTAATATACTTTTCCTTTTAATAAACCTATATTACTTTTAAATGCAATTTAACGAAAGCGCTTTGGGTGCGTGCTGCCTATGCGCACTGTGCACGGACCTCATGTGACCATGTGACCTGAAAAACAGAGATTTGATTGGTTCATAATAATTCCTATTCTAATTGTTGAAGGAACCCACCCATTTCAATCATTCTTCTAAGACCTTCTTTGGAGGAACAACTCTCTACTGAGAAGAACCTTTCTTTGGCTGATAGCACACCTTCTAATGGAATACTTTGCAAAACAATGGCTTCAGCAGAGCAGCCATCATCTGAGTCGGAACATTCATTGGATGATGGATTTGTACCAGAACCTCCACGCCCTGAGAGGTATACATCTGTGGTGTGGACATTTTTTACATTTCCCATGGGTCAAATGAAAGTAAATGCAACAAAGGCAACTTGCAAGATCTGCAAAAGAGTGCTCTCACGTGGGGATCCAATGATAAAGTACTCTTGTGGGACCGCAAGTATGCTCAAGTATTTAAAGACTCTGCACCCTGTTAACCTGGCACACCGGGAGTGCAGAAGACTCTGGGATAAGCCACCACCGGCAGTACCAAGCACTTCTGGGACGTCTCCATCTGTGCAACCTCTTGACATACGATCCCAATTTGCCAACCTCAAGATACACTGCATTAAGTATAACAGATTGCTTCGTTACGGGGAGCAGTCTGTGGATTTGATTTGCAGAGCACAGGAGAACCATCGGTGCTAGAGTTTTTTTCCCTAAAGTTCATTTTTTTATTCCTTCAGCTGTCTTTTTTTCCTTTTGAAAAAAAATCAAAAAAATCAAAACATTGTTCAGAAAACCACAGAAAAAGACTGAAAGAATGCATTAGAAGTGTATATATAAGTGCAGAACTATAAGGAAGTGCTGCAGCATGACACTGTAAGCTCTTTGCCTGCAGTGTGCTGTGGTACTTCCGAAGCACAGAGATGCAACATATGTACATAGATATGTTGCAAGCCTATGCTTCCCTCTGCACTGCTGCTTAAACTGCAGCCATGTGATGACACAGGCACCCTTGCACCATGGTGCAAGTATATCTGTGTCGTGTGAAGTTTGTTTTTGTGCAGAAAGACACACCTTCCTGCACAAAAACAATCAGTGAAGGCATTTTTCTCCTTCAATGTATGCTGTGCATTGTAGCGTATATTGAAAGTGAAAAAATGAGGAGAAATGAAAACAATTCTCCTTGTTGTGCCTTGCTACAGCAATTGGAGGATGGTACAACATTTACACACATGTCCAGAATATCTGGAGATGTGTCTTGTTCTATCAGTGTTCAGTGCAAGCACGCACATCAACACCTATAGAACGCCCTTTCAACACAATGTGGTATGTATAGTGAGGTTGTATTTACATGGAGAAGAAAAGGTACACAGAATCCCTTTTCCTTTCTTTGTAAATATGAAAGAGCGTCTTGCGCTATAACTATGTTACAAAAAGTGACATATTGTTGGCACAGGATGCTTCTAAATTTGCCCCATAACTGCCTAGGTATTAGCAGACTGCTACAATAAGAACATATTGCTAGTTAATTGTATAAAAAATTGCATGAGAGTGACATGAGGTAAGCACAGAGTTATGTCTCTAAAAATGCTCAAAGAAGAATGATTGAAATAATTGCGGTCCTTCAATAGGTACAATGGCAAATATTATGAACCAATCAAATCTTTTTTTTTCAGGTCACACGATATCCTATGACAGGGAGATTCCAAAACTACATAGGTATAAACTGGGTGTTTCGAAGACTGCATTAATACTTTGTAGCTTCTTGCAGATCTGTTTTCATTGTATATAAAGAAATTAACTTGTACTAGGGTTAATGGCTAGGCCAGTCCTTAACTATATGAGTAATAAGGAGAGTAATTTCAGTACTGCAAAGAGAGAACAAGATAAATGTATAAGTACTTAGGTTTTGGCAAAGTGATAGGACATGTTTATAGAGTGGTGAAGGGAAGGGATGGGGCCTGATGTGACATGTGCAAACACACTCTGTGATGGGTTTTAAGTTAAGGAATTTAGGGGCATATTAGCAAGAACTTCATTAAAATTATCTCCATTTTAGCGACAGGAAACTGCTGCTAAAACGGCGATAATGGGCTTGATAATATGCGTTATAGAATTCTAATTGAAGCCCAGGTTAGATGTCCTGCACATCTAACCTGGGCTCCTATTGGATTTCTATAACGCATATTATCAAGCCCATTATCGCCTTTTTAGCGGCAGTTTCCTACTGGTAAAACAGCGAAAATTTAAACAAGGATCTTGCTAATATGCGACTTAGTCTCTTTAAATCCTCAAAGTCCCTGGGCCCTACTAGCCCCACAAGGAAGCCCCACAGGAGCCAGTCATAGGCTCGTCCAACTGGGCTTTGAAATGCCAAACAGAACAAGCTGCTGGGCCGGAACTCTATTGAGAGTAATGAGGAACGATGGCGCAAAAGCACCCCTACCGTGACCAGGATATGCGGCACGCCACAAGAGGATCCTGGAATTAACGGCACCCGACTGGTGCCACAGAAGCGTTTACGTTTGCTACAGCGCAAAATTGTGACATCATCAGCGCCACATTCTTGGCTTCATGGCAAAATAAATTTCTCATCCGCTTACCGAGAAGGCTTGCAAAGCAGTGTTCTCCACTGGCCCTGAGGAAGTGACGTGACAGTGACATGACATACTGGCACAAAGGGCAATGCATCCATATGAACAGACTCACAGGACAGTTGACAGAACATGTGGGACATACGCTGGCCCCCACCTTCACAACATGGTTGTTGGAAATCCAAATGTACTGGCACTCAAGATTAAGTGGATGAGCCAAACACATCCTGCTGCACACAGAGATGCTGCAATTCTCCAAAGAGCCTGTTGTTGTGATGTCACACACAATGTCAACCCGTGGCATCCGCAATGTGTCAGGGGCAAGGTTTACACACATTGATGCCTTCACCAGTGTCCACACTCCACTACAGATGACTGTCAAGAAGGGTGACTGTCGGTGACTGTCATGTCATGGGAGTGGTGCAACATGTAATTTGATCCATGGTAATGAGACATGTATGTATGGTACTACAACATGCACAGAAACAGTTACCACACATTGTCATGTCATGTCATATCAGGCACTCTTATATAGCGCTCGACTCACCGGGAGGCATCTCGGCGCTTCACTCAGAGTACTCCAATACAGGGACCACCCCAGGGAAAGAGGGACCTAGTATAGGAAGGCTTTTAACATTTTCCTAAAGGTTAAATAGGACTGAATGCGTCGTAAATGAGCAGGGAGGCTGTTCCAATACTTGGGGGCCAAAAAGGAAAAGGCCATGCCCCCAGTTCTCTGCAGCCTGATGCGGGGCACTTGGTGAAGTTGCAGTGAACAGGATCTCAAAGAGCGGTTCAGGGTATACTTTTTTAATTTCCTTTGCAGGTACAAGGGACCCAGTCCCTGGAGGGCACGATAAGTCAGGCAAGAGATTTAAAAAAAAGCCCTCTGTTTAATGGGAAGCCAATGCAGCTTTCTCAACAAGGGATGGGACGGTGAACTTGATGGCATGTTCAGGACCATCCTGGCTGCCGTATTTTGAACAACCTGGAGCTTTTTTAGGGAAGTAACTCCAACTTCTGCCAGTAGAGCGTTTCCATAGTCCAAACGGCTTAGGACGAAGGCTTGTGTCAAGGTTTGGCGATATTCAGTTGGAACAAAAGGTAGAATTTTCCTTAACATCCTGAGCCTATAGTAACAGGATCCTGAGACTGAGGCCACATGGTCTTGCATGGATAAGGTGTGATTTAGTTTAATACCCAAATTGTTCACACACTGTTTAGGTGTTGGAGGCTGGCCAAGTTGGAGTGGCCACCAATCCTGCGACCATACAGCTGCGGCTTTCCCTAGGAGCATAACTTCAGTTTTGCCCGGATTTAGCTGGAGACGATTGTCGGTCATCCAGTTAAAGATTGTAATAATTCCTGAGACAAAATGAAGTCTATCTGCTTCCGGGTTTGGCCCGATGGTAAATAGCAGTTGAGTGTCATCAGCATACGAGATGACTTCGAACCCCAGATCTTCCACTGCCTTCCCCAAAGGGGCCATATAGATATTAAACAGGATGGGGCTAAGGCAGGAGCCCTGGGGAACGCCTTTGTCTAGTGATGTTTTTCCTGCTTGGTGGGGGCCCATGGTGACCGTTTGACAGCGATCTGTCAAGAAGTGTTGGAGCCATTTAAGGGCTAGCCCACAGATGCCAAAGGATCTGAGCCTCTCCAACAGCCTACTGTGAGAGATGGTATCAAAGGCGGCGGAGAGGTCGAGTAAGATCAAAATAGCTGATCCGCCCTTGTCCACCGTTGTTCTCAGTGAATCGGTCACTGCAAGGAGGGCCGTCTCTGTACTATATCCTTGCCGAAAGCCCGACTGTGAGGGGTCCAGAATACTATTGGTCTCTAAGTAGTAATTTAGCTGCTTGTTGATTTGGGCTTCAAGTTTCTTACCTAGCAAAGGAAGCAAAGATATCGGACGGTAGTTGGCCAGATCCATAGGATATGCTGTAGGTTTTTTTAATATCGGACGGACAAAGGCTTCTTTCCATGATAGGGGAATGGCTCCTTCTGAGATAGAGCAATTGAAAATATTTTGTACCCACTGGGCTAAAGCGTGGGCCAGTAATGCCATGATCAACGCTGAACGCTGCACTTGGCCTAAATCCGCCTAAAAAGAACAATACTATGGAAAGCATTGCTAATTCCATTCAATTATGGCTTACCAATGCAGTAGAATCCTGTTTATCCACGCTTAAACACAAGGGCAAGGTACATCGCCCTCCTGCCCCATGGTTCAACGACTCACTGAAAGGGGAAAAAACCAAGTGTAAGGCTCTTGAAAGAGCATGGCGCAAATATTTTGACCCTGATAAAAAAAACTGGTATAATACTGCTAGAAATCTTTATCACACCGCATGTAAAAAAGCACGTGCCACATATGTAGCTGAACCATAACAGGAGCTGCAAACAAAGCTAAAACTTTGTTTAACACGGTCAAAGACCTTGCGGGTGGGCAGATCACAGCCCCACCACGCCCTCTCAGTGATAAGCGTTGAGATTGATGAGAACAACTGTAACACCATCCCTATAGAAAATTGGGAATACAATCCTACTTTAAATCAAACACTACAAAAGTGGCCGCCCATTACAACCGATACCCTTACTTCCCTCCTGAAATCGATTAAATCAGGTTCTCCACATGACCCTATCCCTGTCAATATAATAAAACTTCTTGAAACACCTGCCCTTAAAATCATTGCAGATACCTTAAATTCATCACTCGAGCTAGCCACAGTTCCTCCCCTATTGAAACATGCCATAGTGACCCCACTATTGAAAAAACCTACAGCTGACCCGGAACAATTAGCCAATTATAGACCTATTTCACTCCTTCCAGCGTTTTCCAAATGTCTGGAAAGACATGTACACACAGCCCTCACCCTTTTTTCTGATGATAATGCCCTCCTTCACCCCATTCAATTTGGTTTTCGAGCGGGTTTCTCCACAGAGACTGCCTTGTTAGGAATTTCTGAAAACATCAAGAAACTCCTCGACGACGGTCAAATGGTTGCGCTTATTTTACTCGACTTAAGCTCAGCCTTTGACACTGTGTCGCATAATAGATTACTCACCACGCTTGAAAAAAATGGAATCGGTGGAATGGCACTGCAATGGATCAGATCCTTCCTGAGCCAATGTACATATCAAATAGCTTCTGCCACTGCAAGCTCTGGACATTTTAACTCCCCTCACGGGGTTCCACAGGGCTCCATTCTTAGCCCGTTCTTTTTCAATTTATATCTGAGACCCCTGGCAGACTTAGTGGAGAAAGCTGGACTCACTTTTATGACTTACGCAGACGACTCACAAATTGTCTTTTCACTATCTGAACCCCAATCTTCATCATCGTCTTCTCTCAAAAATGGTCTCCTGAACATCTTCAACTGGATGTCAACTAACCAGTTGAAATTAAATGGAGACAAGACGGAGATCCTTCTTCTGGGCAAACATCCAGAGCTCTGGAATATATCACGCTGGCCTACACAGATGGGTGATCTTCCAACACCAGTGCCCCATGCAAGAAATTTGGGAGTAATCCTAGACAATACCTTGTCCATGAAGCAACAGGCAAGCAAAGTCGTGGGTCTCTGCTTCATCATTATCACATGGTTCAGGAAGATTCTGTGGATGCTGCCGGTCCCCATGCAAAAAAAAGTAGTCAATGCCTTAATTACATCTCAGCTTGACTACGGGAACATCTTGTATCTGGGGGCAAATAAAGCAGTCATAAAAAGATTCCAGCTAGTACAAAATACGGCTGCCTGACTTCTCTGCCATATCCCTAAAAATACCAGCGTGTCCCCTTACCTACGCGAACTGCATTGGTTGAAGGTGGAAAATCGCATCAGATTTAAAGCTTTAAACTATATGTTTAAAATTAAATCAGGAACTGCCCCGAAATATCTTCAGACATTAGCACATCCCTATATCCCTACAAGAAACTTACGGTCCCAATCAGCTGAAAAGTTCTGCGTGCCGAGATTCAAGCTTTCCAGGATGGGAGGAAGATCCTTTTCCCTCCTTGGTCCCACTATATGGAACTCACTTCCATTTCACATACGAAAAGAGGGAAGTCTCTCCAAGTTCCGTAAAGCGATAAAAACCTGGTTGTTCGATCAGTAACCTGAATGACCCAGCTATACTCTCCAATTAATGATGCTGTGTTCTCAGGCGCCGGGAAACCCTTCTTGGGTAGCTGTTGCGCCATACAAGTTTATAAAATAAAATAAAAAATAAAATAAATCTTAGGGGGGCAGGGGTCTGCAGGAGAGCCTGATTTTGCTGATACTAAGGCCCTTTCCATATCCGCTAGGGAGATGGGATCGAAATTTTCCAACAAGCACACAATACTTGCTCTAGTGGGGGGGGGTGGTCAATCAGACAAGGTGAGATTGCCTGATTCATTTGAGGAAAATTGGCATAAATGTTCTCAATCTTCTCCTGGAAGAAACCAGCCAGTGAATTACACCGGTCTTTGGATTCAATTACCGCTTGCTTGCATACCTCTGGCTCGATGAAGCCTTTTACAATATCAAATAGTGCTTTGGCACAATTTTTTGAGCCATTAATTTGATTGCCAATAAACAGGCAACGTGCCGCCTTGAGGTTTTGGTTGTAAGTCGTCAAGGCTGTTTTATAGATTTGTCTGGATTGGGGAGTTTTTAGTCGTCTCCATTGTCTCCCCAGTTTTTTGCCGGACGACTTTTCCTGGCTTAGTTCAGATGTAAACCATTTGGCTGACGGCCACTTTCAGTTTGGACAGGCTTTAGGTTTACTAGGGATAATAGTTCCTTACCCCTTCATTAAATCCTGCCAACATTGACTCTACCCCCTGTTCCTCTGACTGGAAAATCGGTTGGAAGACCGCCTCAAAGGCTTGTAGGGTGAGTTTGTTCCATGGTCTCAGAGCCGTATTACGGCTAACAATAGCGCGGCTGTTAGTGCCCTGTGGGGCCCGTGGGGAGCAAAACTTAATCAGGGAGCGGTCGGTCCATGTGAGGGGCAACGGTGGCTCATACTCTAAAGAGGTGATGTTGGTGAAAATTAAATCTAAAGTGTGTCCCCCTATGTGGGTAGGGCCTTGGATTCTTTGTACTAGCCCAATCTGTTCCATGTCTGAAAGGAGTTTGCTCACCTCCGCCGTGGCAGTCAGTTCACCATGGAAGTTAAAGTCTCCTAAGACTAGGAATTTATTGGTTGCCAGAGCATTCGTAGCTATCAGGTCGACTAACCTATCTGAAAAATCAGTTTTGGGGCCAGGCGACCGATACACTAAGGCTCCTGACCAGCTCTTGGAAGCAGAGAAGGTTACTTTAACAACACCAATTTCCAACTCCTCCTCTGATATGGAGTTCAGCCACGAGATGTTTATGTGGTGTTTACAGGCAATGGCTATTCCACCACCCACCTTTCCTGCTCTATCCATGTGAATGAACTTATAGTCAGCTGGAATGGCAATGTTTATCGCTGGATGATTAGCGGGTTTTAGCCAGGTTTCTGTCATAAAAATGATTTCAGGCAATTCCGAATTAATCAGATTCATATACCAAATTTCAAACTGATGTTTTACAAGAGACCTTACATTACACAACAAGTAAGTAGGGTGTTCTACACTCGCCTGGGAGTTCCAAAGGCAATCTGGTCTGGGAGGTTTAAATAAAGGATCACTCTGAAACAAGCATGTTCTACAGGCCACTGGGCCCTCTAGATATGCGGGAAACTTGGAGCGGCAGTTTAGAGCTGCGTCCTGTGTGCTGGCCCTAGTCCTCCCAATATGTCTGAGCGATGCAGCAGAATAAACCAGTCTATTTGCCTTCACTGAGCCTAACTCAGATGGAATAGAGGTTCCGGGCCCGTGTCCCGGCCTGTCGCAGACGGGCGCGACAGGCTTACCTAAGGTGCACCTTCGGCGCGCCCAAGGTGCGCCCGCTGCCCGCGTCCGCTGCGCAGATGCATCTCCGTATGCTTTTGTACAGACGCCGATTGCGTCAGCTGACTGTGCACCGCCGCCCCGCCTCCAGGTGGGCGTGGGGTGTGTCAGCAGCTCGTAATGACGTGCGGTTTACCGCGCCTACTCGGCTGTGCCGCTTAGAAGTTTAGAAGGCTAATCCTGAATTGGTGAGTGTCAGTAACAACTATTCCATATCTAGAGACCAACAAACAGCTCAATTCCCCAACGATTAGCGTGCAGAGCAGGAAATGCGATTTAAAAGTACAGAAAGCAAACACGGAATACAAAGTGCAATTTTAAAATTTCTGAACAAGCTTTAAAATCCAAAACTCCTGGCTATCCACCTACGGAGTGTCTAAGTGGCCGAGCTGACCAATTCTGCTGCTTTTGTACAGACGCCGACATTCCCAAACCATACCAGCACCAAAAAGCCTGTTTGGATCTCTTACCCGAACTGACATTTACACATGTCCGTGCATGGAACGCTGATTCAGCCCACGTAGCAATCATCATTATGAGAAATAGCATGAGGACAAAGATGACACGAACAGACAACAGGCACAGCAACCTAGGAATGACAGACAGACAAGAGGTCACCATTAAAAATCTTTGCAAAAGACATGGGCAGTTACGAAACAGGAACAATGTAGGACACATGCAAATATCAAGGAAAGTCATTGTGCATTACTGTGTGGCATGACATCAGCACTCACGTGACACATCAGAACACACATCAAAGTCACTTTGCATACAGTCAGCTGGACACACACATTGCAACACATGCCACTCAATGCTACAAGCTTGCTCACTCATTCCCAGTGACTCTCAATTATGAGAAGAAGTTGTGTATTAGCTGAATCCGGATATCATCCTCCTCCTCCTCATCACTTGCATCGTGGCCAAGCCCTTGATCCTCAACGGGTGGATGTTCCTGCTCCTCAGGATCCAGGATGAGCACCACTGCCTTCTCAACTGCCATGCTGTGCAGCATGCAGCACACAATGAAGATCTTTCAGACCTTATTCGGTGCATATGGGAGGGATCTGCCGGTCTTATCGAAGCACCGGAATCGGCTCTTCAGAGGGCCAAACGTCCTCTCAATCCCTCGCCTGGTTTGCCCGTGTGCATTAATGTACCGCTGATCTGCAGCTGTTCTTGGGTTGCAGAGAGGTGTCATAAGCCATGGCATTTTGGGATATCCTGAGTCACCTACATAGATACATCATGTAAATAAGTGGGTCAGGAAATGCCGTAAGAGCAATAGATACTGAAACACACAGGACAAACAGAGTTTACCCACCAACAAGACATGCCCGCTTGTTGCGCAGCCGCAGCATCATTTGTGGCACCCTGCTATGCCTCATGATGAATGCATCATGTGCTGATCCGCGAAAACGTGCACAAACGTGGGAAATCAGCATGTTAGCAAGACACACCACAAGGGCATTTATTGATTGGTAATGTTTACGATAGCGGTAAGCCTGCTCCTGTGCCTGTGGTGGCACCAAAGCCACATGTGTCCCATCAATGGACCCAATGACATGTGGCATCCCTCCCAGGGCATATAAATCACCCTTGACATCTCTCAACTCTTCAGGAGGAAATTTGATGAATTCATCAATGTACTCCAACATGGCTGCCAAAACATCACACCGGACACGGCTGAACATCGTCTGTGACATTCCACCAAAATCCGCTATGGTTAAATGAAACGTATCTGTGGCAAAAAAATGTAGGGCTGCCATCACCTTTATCTTGGGGTTCAACGCAGTAGGATGCCTGTGTCGCGGTTGGAGATGTGGTGCCAGTTTGTTCGTCAACTCCTGAATCAACTGTTGAGTGAATCTGTAACGTCGGATGCAGGCACATTCCCTCATGGTAGCCAAGTCTGGGAATGGCCTTGGTAGAGGCGGAGCCCTGCAGGACATATTTGGGAATAATGGAGATTGACAGTCATCCAACATCAATGGCAATGTACATAGCACATGCAAAACTGCTACTAGACATCAGGTCACTATGAAGTCTGGTGTATGCAATACATCCAGGACACATATGCCAGCTTGCTGGCCCTCCTACGAAAAGCCAGATACACCTGTTGATTGACAAATCAACATGACATGGCCTGAAATGAGCTGCTGGGCCGGTCTGAGTGAACAGCCGGAGATATCACCGGAGGGACACACATCACTATAACTGCAGTGGAAGGTTGTCATCCCATCCAGACAGCTGACTGCAAGGCACACACACAGGTCACATGGAATGTCAAATGTACATATCAAACACATTGCGATTAAGGTGTACACGTGACAACAAAACAACACAGCCATTGTCATGACGCAGACATGTATGCCTGGGGAAATATTATGTCTGATGTACACAGACTCAACAGCCATGAGAATCCACATGTGGCATGGTGTGCGTAGATGTGAAACCATTCCCATCTCAACACAGACTCATGTTAGATGCACCAACAGCAGATGCAGTTTATGGAACACAAACAGCAAGCTCAATTTAACACATGACACACACCTGACATAGGGTCATGCTGAGCGTGACATGTCAGTTGACAAAGTGCCCCAGTCCCTGGCATCAGGAGACAGGTGCCGGTAGTGATGACTGTGCCATCCTAGTGTTGCTGTGCATGAAAAAATCTGCCTAATGATACACATGGGACAAGTGTCAAGGTGATGTGTGCCACATAGTGCCCCATCACACATGTTATTTGTCCACGGGTCATCACACATCGATTGTGCAACAAGATTAGATGCCCTGTACTATGTCACTGGCTGCCACACCTAGGGCCTGCACATGAAAGTATGCAATGAAAAGTACTAGATAGACATCCTTCTGCGAACCGTACCCCTACATCCCTGCCATGTGTGCACCTCGTATCACTATTTTAATGGTGCCATACGTGAGTGTGTGAAACGCACCGTACCCCTGCATTCACATCAGCGTGTGAAATGCACCGCGTGAAACGCACTGTGCCCCTGCATTCGCATCAGCGTGTGAAATGCACCGTACCCCTGCATTGACATCAGCGTGTGAAATGCACTGTACCTCTGCATTCGCATCAGCATGCGAAACGCACCATACCCCTGCATTCGCATCAGAGTGTGAAATGCACCCTACCCCTACTTTGCAGGCATGTGTGTGCATCGTATCACTATTGTAATGGTGCCATACACGAGCACGTGAAACGCACCGTACACGTGTGTGGATCTCAAAATTAATAAGGGGACACATAGGGGACGAGTAGTAGGTCGTGAATGCATCCTGGGTGTAATGGATACTGAGTTTTGAGTAGCTATGTGACCAACATGTGACCAGCAAAAGTCAGTTAGCCCAAAAAATATAATGTTGCAAAATTATTGTTTAGCTGAAGCTCAAATTTTGAACGATGCGAATGCTGTCAGAGCTGTGTGTTTGAAGGGATTGGAATAAACGTACGATGCGAACTAATCTGACCTATCACTTTGTCCTCCTCGTACTGATTGCCCCTCAGCAGCACTGATTTAAGGCCGCATGAACCCCTGAGAGGGCACTTGCCTGCACAACATTGGAGTGGACCACACTGCTGCTGTCTCTGCATCCTCTGTCTCCTGCAATGGCACCTACTGTGGAGAGGGCCCGAGCATTCACTGAGGAGGAGAACCAGGCCATGCTGGATAGCCTCCTTCCACAGTACCCAAAGCTGTATGGGAGACCAAAGGAGCAGGTGAGTGCTGACTCCACTACCTTTGACTGTGCACCTGTTGTGTGAGTGTCACAACAGGCATTATGTCCAGGTGGGACAGACATGCAATGTGGTTTGGAGTGAGTCCCAGGGGGTGTACATGCTGATGTCTCTTATGCAGAGGATGATGTAGTTCATGTGTGTTCAGTCCTCACTTGCATTGTGCTTACTGTGACATTCACTGCATAGTGAATGACACATTCAGCCGTGCCAGACCTTGGTGTCTTCATTTCCAAATGACCTGAGGCTGAACAGTGGTCCCTGCGGAGTGACAGGTGACTGTACTCACAGATGTTTATGAGTTGAGGGGACCTGTGGTGAGATTGTCCAAATGATGTGTACAACCTCATGGACATTAGTGTGTGTGAATGTGCCTTGTCATGTGGGTGAGTGTGTATGTGATATGCCAGCCACCCCTCATATGTCTTGCCACTGCTGGGAGTCCTGTGCACCCACCCCATACTGTAGGCCACTGCTGGGAGTCATATCCACCCACCCCCATTCTGTTGGCCACTGCTTGGAGTCCTATGCACCCACCCCTCATATGTCTGGCCACTGCTGGGAGTCCTGTGCACCCTCCCCATACTGTTTGCCACTGCTGGGAGTCATACCCACCCACCCCTCATATGTGCGGCCACTTCTGGAAGTCTTATCCACCCACCCCCATACTGTTGGCCACTGCTGGGAGTCCTATGCACCCACCCCTCATATGTCTGACCACTATTGGGAGTTCTATGCACCCAATCCCATATGACTGGCCACTGGTGGTAGTGATGTACACCCACCCCCCCTTGAAGCTGGACACTGCTGGCCCAGACCTGCACATACCAATGTGAAGGTAATAGGCAGGGCCAGATCAACGCGTACCCTTCCAGTTGTGCTGTACGCAGGGGTTGCTGGACATGCCTCCTAGGTAACCGGACATTGGTGGTGATGTATGGCATACAGATTATGGGGTGGGACTTTGGTATGGGTGATGTTTCCTGCCCCTCAGCCCCCCCTAGCCCCTGGTTGTTGTTCTCACACCAGGTCCTAGGCGTACAGGACTGGGCTGACACGGACGATGGGGTTGATGGTGTGTGTGTGCCTCGTATCACTATTGTAATGGTGCCATACATGAGCGTGTGATACGCACCGTACCCCTACATTCCTGGCGTGTGTGTGCCTCGTATCACTATTGTTATGGTGCTGTACGCGTGCATGTGAAATGCACCGTACCCCAACATTCCTGGTGTGTGTGCACCTTGTATCACTATTGTAATGGTGCCATACGCAAGCGAGTGAAATGCACCGTACCCCAACATTCCTGGCGTGTGTGCGCATCATATCACTATTGTAATGGTGCCGTACGCGAGCATGTGAAACGCACCGTACCCCAACATTCCTGCCGTGTATGCGCATCGTATCACTATTGCAATGGTGCCATATGTGAGCATGTAAAACGCACTGTACCCCAACATTACTGGCTTGTTTGCGCATTGTATCACTATTGTAATGGTGCCATAGGTGAGAGTGTGAAACGCACCATACCCCTACATTCCTGGCGTGCATGTGCCTCGTATCACTATTGTAATGGCGCCCTACGCAAGCACGTGAAACGCACCATACCCCAACATTCCTGGTGTGTGCGCGCATCGTATCACTATTGCAATGGTGCCATACGCGAGCGTGTAAGATGCACCGTACAAGTAAACTTCCGTTGTTGCGGTACGTTGTTCTCACCGTATGCGCCGTCGTCATTTTCTGTGCGTCATGGGCGTACAGGACTGGGATGACACGGACGATAGGGTTCATGGCGTGTATGTCATGTACCGGTGATACGGTTCGGGTTGGACTCTGCTTTTGCGGACGTTTTGAGCTCCTGTACAAAAAGGGTCGTATTGAGTGTTGCAGAGTCAAATCGTACTTGCTGGGCTGGAAAATGCTGCTTATTTACGTTCGCACTTCACGTACTGCGTGTTCCGGATACAATTTGCACATATTTTTTTTTCGTATGGTGTTTAGTATGATTCGTACGGAGATCTGCTTTTGGATATGAATCGTACTTCATCGTACGTACGAGAACGTTTACGGGTAATATTTGTAAGGGATTTTACCGAATCGGAATCGCCCCTCAGTATTCATGTTAACTTTATCCTGTTACTTAAAATGCCCTCAGATCATCTTTCCACACATGTCTACTCCGTGCATCTCCCCTTTCTTCACCTGTGTGCAAACACAGGCCATTGTGCATTTTAATACTTAGGTACACTTACCTTCACAGTAATAGAAATAAAAAATGCTACACATTTTTTCAGTTGTTTTTTATCATTTAAATTTCTGAAAAATTCTGATTTTAAAATTAGGATCTGTGAAAGAGAAGAAAAATACAGATATAATATACATTATTATATTTCTTACAACACAGCATATTTTGAACATTTTACAAATTATTTTCCTTGCCTTTTTTGCTGTTCTCAGAATATACTGAATTTCACTAGAAACAGTGATTTCAATCGTACTCATCACATATCAGCGGGCAAAAAAAAAAGCAATCAATAAGATTGTTTAAAAAAAAAACTACATCTAACATATTTATCATTTACCCAACTATTTCTGAACATTCCACAAAAACGAAATCCTCAATAACAAACCAAAAAATACAAATCACACATATCTAAAATGCTTTCTTCTAAGCGAAATGTCTTACTTGAATATGAAAGAAGTCAAATAATGATACAATGAACAATTATTCTTAATTTTCATAGACTGTAAATATGTTCTTTAAAAATAAATGGTGACAGAATGTGCAAGAAAAAGTCCTTAATTCAAATATATAGTTTTCCTCTAGGTCAAATAGTATTCTTGAAATCCTTTGTATTGAAATTGTCCAATAGCAATCGTATTAATGCATATTATTAAATTCCTCAGAGGCCGAATTATGTTCCTAAAACTTTGGCTTTAAAAATATTAGGTAGGAGTTTGGTAATTCGCTATGCAAACATTGTTTAAAAATGAATTGAGCATCATTACAATATGTCCATCCCTTATCACATTTTAAATAGGCAGTGTAATGTCCAGATGTTGTAGAAGGGCCATCATGGAAAATAATTGCTACTGCTGCAAAAGATCTTCTTGATAATGATACTGAGTAGCTACAAAATGTTTAATTAAAGTTTCCAATTTTCTTCCATCAGCTGTATAACGTTGCATCATTAAAATTACATCTTGTCCATATTTATTTATTTATTTAAGGTTTTTGTAGAGCGCGTAGTAACCCTTGAGCATCCCAGCGCTTGAACCTGAATTCAGGAGGGAACAGCAGCGGAAGGGACTAAGAATCAGGGGAAAAGAAGAGTTTTCAGTGCCTTCCTGAACTGAAGGAGGTTTGGTTCAGTTCTTAGTCTCCGGGGGAGACTGTTCCAATGTTTGGCCGTGTGTACCGAGAAGCGGCGTCCTCCAGACCGAGCTTTTTTTACTCTGGGGACAGTGATGAGGTTCTCTCCGCTTGATCGAAGAGCTCTTGTCGTTTTGTAGGGAGTGATGAATTCATTGAGGATGGGTGGTCCTTTGTTATGGAGAAGTTTGTGGGCCAGACAGAGGGCTTTGAAAGCAACCCTTTCTCTGACTGGGAGCCAGTGAAGAAGCTTCCGAGCTGGCTTTGCCGAGGATCTGGCTGGGGTGTGAGTAAGTAGTCGGGCCGCGGCGTTTTGGATTCTCTGCAGAGTATTGAATGTAGCTTCAGGGGCACCAAGGTAGATTGCATTGCTGTAATCTAGCCTCGCCAGGATGAGGCCCTGGATCAATAGTTTCTGGGAAGTGGCAGGAAGCAGGGGGAAGACCTTCCTGCATGCCCTGAGGAGTCCAAAGCATATTCCTGCCGTCTTTTTGGCCTGAGTTCCGAAGCTCAGATCCTTTTCGAGCCATACGCCCAGGCTCTTAACCTCCTCCTTGGGTGCAGGGGGGTCACCTAGACAGTCGGGCCAGATGTTAGGCAGCAAGGAGGGCCCTTTATGTCCGAGCAGCAGGATTTCGGTCTTGGACCCATTCAGTTTGAGCGCTGAGGTGTTCATCCAGCTGTGGATTTCGGTGAGACAGCTGTGAAGGTCGGAGGGGTCTTGTTGAGGGTGTGAGAGGGTCACCACCAGCTGGGTATCGTCGGCATAATTGATGATCGTTACGCCGAACGGGTTGACCAATTCCTCCAACGGGGACATGTAAACGTTGAATAACGTGGGCTAAGAGATGAGCCCTGCGTTACTCCACAGCGGAGGGGGATTGCGGGGGAGTGGCTGTCATTCTCCCAGACTTGAAAGGAGCGACCATCTAGGAAAGACATGAGCCACTTCAAGGCCGTGCCCCTTACTCCAATGTCTCTCAGTCGTTGGATTAAAGTCTGGTGGTTTACAGTGTCGAAGGCCGCACTGAGGTCCAGGAGGATCACTGCCACTGATCCTCCTGTGTCCAGAATGCTTCTGGCCTTCTCCACTGCCGCCAGGAGGGTGGTGTCGGTGCCCTGGCCTGGGCGGAAACCTGTCTGGGAGTTCCTGAGTAAGTTGTTATTCTCTAGGAATAGTGATAGTTTTTTATTCACTAGCTTCTCCGTAATTTTACTGTTTCCTGGGAGGAGGGAGATTGGCCTGTAGTTGGCTAGGTCCTGGGGGTCCAGTGAAGGTTTCTTCAAAAGACCTTTGACCACTGCCGCTTTCCAGCTGGGAGGGACTACACCCTGAGAAAGGGAGGTATTGATGAGGGACGTGAGAGGAGGGATAATGGTGCTGGACACTTTTTTCAGGAAGCGAAGCGGGGCAGGGTTGCTGGGGGAGCCACTTTTAATTGTGGCCAGCATCGCGGCTACCTCTTCCGTGGATACTGGGCCGAAGGTGTCGAGAACGGGTGAGGGGCCATCGGTGGAATGAGTGTGGTAGTGGGGAGAGTTGGAAGGGTCCCCATCCATGTGGCCGGCGTCGAATGGGGGTAGGGACGCGAGAATTTTTTTAATTTTCTCGTCGAAGAAAGTAGCCAGTTTAATACATTGACTTTCCGCTGCTTTGGGATCCAGAGGTTTCGCAGGGGGGTCTGGAGCCTGAAGGAGTTCTTTAAGAATGGCGAAGGTTTCATGGGCCGAGCAGGAGGAGTTTTTAATTCTATCTTCGTAAAATGCGCTCTTGGTTTTGTGGAGCTCCCATTTGTAAGATTTTAAGGAGGCACGAAATATGCCTTTCTTGTCTGCCGTCTTGTCTTTCCTCCATGTGCGTTAATTTCTCTTGCATTCTTTCCATAAGAGATTCAATTTGGGGGTGTACCAGGGGGAGGGGTTGACTCTCTTGGTACGTTTAAGGGTGCTGGATCTCGGGAGGAGGCAATCCAGAGATTGGGTGAGCCATGTATTAAATTCAGTGTCGGCAGTGATGGTGTCTTGAGAAGGGGGGGATATCTTCCCTAACTTTGGCTGCCCATTCATCTGGGACCAGTTTGTGCCAGCGTCTGATGAGGGTTCTGATTTTGGGAGGTTGGGGTGGGGGAATGTTGATGTGCTATTCAAAGGGGACCAGGAAATGGTCGGTCCAGGGGAGAGGGAGGTGAGCGCGGGTATTCAGGTCTTGAATATTTGTGAAGATGGGATCAAGTAACTGTCCTTTGTCGTGAGTGGCCTGTGGGTTCTTTAAGCAGAGGCCAGTGGAGGAGATGTCTAGTAAAAGTTCTTAAACAACAGGGGGTGGTGATGGACAGAGTTTCTGTATTAAGCAGAATACTCCCACCCAGTCAAGAGATCAGGGCTTAATCCAACACCGTTTTTTAGCTCACTGCACCATCCCAGCTACAGAACCTGGCTATATGCAAATTAGTCTGTCCCTGGCCCAGTGCATCATGGGAACAGGGCAAACCAAACTACCAAGCCAATTCTTTCACTGGGAAGGAAACAAGCTTCCGGGGACAGGTTTCTGGCATTTCAGCCGTCTTCGGCCTGGCTTGCTTGAATCCTGATGGTGCAATGAGCAAGGGACTCACGTCTGAGTATACTCTTCCACGCTTATGGTGGACAAAATAATTAAACAACAGGGATGGTGATGGACAGAGTTTCTGAATTAAGCAGAATACTCTCACCCAGTCAAGAGATCAGGGCTTAATCCAACACCGTTTTTTAGCTCACTGCACCATCCCAGCTACAGAACCTGGCTATATGCAAATTAGTCTGTCCCTGGCCCAGTGCATCATGGGAACAGGGCAAACCAAACTACCAAGCCAATTCTTTCACTGGGAAGGAAACAAGCTTCCGGGGACCGGTTTCTGGCATTTCAGCCGTCTTCGGCCTGGCTTGCTTGAATCCTGATTGTGCAATGAGCAAGGGACTCACGTCTGAGTATACCCTTCCACGCGTATGGTGGACAAAATATTTAAACAACAGAGGGTGGTGATGGACAGAGTTTCTGGATTAAGCAGAATACTCTCACCCAGTCAAGAGATCAGGGCTTAATCCAACACCGTTTTTTAGCTCACTGCACCATCCCAGCTACAGAACCTGGCTATATGCAAATTAGTCTGTCCCTGGCCCAGTGCATCATGGGAACAGGGCAAACCAAACTACCAAGCCAATTCTTTCACTGGGAAGGAAACAAGCTTCCGGGGACCGGTTTCTGGCATTTCAGCCGTCTTCGGCCTGGCTTGCTTGAATCCTGATGGTGCAATGAGCAAGGGACTCACGTCTGAGTATACCCTTCCACGCTTATGGTGGACAAAATAATTAAACAACAGGGGGTGGTGATGGACAGAGTTTCTGAATTAAGCAGAATACTCTCACCCAGTCAAGAGATCAGGGCTTAATCCAACACCATTTTTTAGCTCACTGCACCATCCCAGCGATTGAACCTGAATTCAGGAGGGAACAGCAGCGGAAGGGACTAAGAATCAGGGGAAAAGAAGAGTTTTCAGTGCCTTCCTGAACTGAAGGAGGTTTGGTTCAGGTCTTAGTCTCCGGGGGAGACTGTTCCAATGTTTGGCCATGTGTACCAAGAAGCGGCGTCCTCCAGACCGAGCTTTTTTTACTCTGGGGACAGTGATGAGGTTCTCTCCGCTTGATCGAAGAGCTCTTGTCGTTTTGTAGGGAGTGATGACTTCATTGAGGATGGGTGGTCCTTTGTTATGGAGAAGTTTGTGGGCCAGACAGAGGGCTTTGAAAGCAACCCTTTCTCTGACTGGGAGCCAGTGAAGAAGCTTCAGAGCTGGCTTTGCCGAGGATCTGGCTGGGGTGTGAGTAAGTAGTCGTGCCGCGGCGTTTTGGATTCTCTGCAGAGTATTGAATGTAGCTTCAGGGGCACCCAGGTAGATTGCATTGCTGTAATCTAGCCTCGCCAGGATGAGGCCCTGGATCAATAGTTTCCGGGAAGTGGCAGGAAGCAGGGGGAAGACCTTCCTGCATGCCCTGAGGAGTCCAAAGCATATTCCTGCCGTCTTTTTGGCCTGAGTTCAGAAGCTCAGATCCTTTTTGAGCCATACGCCCAGGCTCTTAACCTCCTCCATGGGTGCAGGGGGGTCACCTAGACAGTCGGGCCAGATGTTAGGCAGCAAGGAGGGCCCTTAATGTCCGAGCAGCAGGATTTCGGTCTTGGACCCATTTAGTTTGAGCGCTGAGGTGTTCATCCAGCTGTGGATTTCGGTGAGACAGCTGTGAAGGTCGGAGGGGTCTTGGTGAGGGTGTGAGAGGGTCACCACCAGCTGGGTATCGTCGGTGTAATTGATGATCGTTACGCCGAACGGGTTGACCAATTTCTCCAACAGGGACATGTAAACGTTGAATAACGTAGGGCTAAGAGATGAGCCCTGCGGTACCCCACAGCGGAGGGGGATTGCGGGGGAGTGGCTGTCTTTCTCCCAGACTTGAAAGGAGCGACCATCTAGGAAAGACATGAGCCACTTCTAGGCCGTGCTCCTTACTCCAATGTCTCTCAGTCGTTGGATTAAAGTCTGGTGGTTTACAGTGTCGAAGTCCGCACTGAGGTCCAGGAGGATCACTGCCACTGATCCTCCTGTGTCCAGAATGCTTCTGGCCTTCTCCACTGCCGCCAGGAGGGCGGTGTCGGTGCCCTGGCCTGGGCGGAAACCTGTCTGGGAGTTCCTGAGTAAGTTGTTATTCTCTAGGAATAGTGATAGTTTTTTATTCACTAGCTTCTCCGTAATTTTACTGTTTCCTGGGAGGAGGGAGATTGGCCTGTAGTTGGCTAGGTCCTGGGGGTCCAGTGAAGGTTTCTTCAAAAGACCTTTGACCACTGCCGCTTTCCAGCTGGGAGGGACTACACCCTGTGAAAGGGAGGTATTGATGAGGGACGTGAGAGGAGGGATAATGGTGCTGGACACTTTTATCAGGAAGCGAAGCGGGGCAGGGTTGCTGGGGGAGCCACTTTTAATTGTGGCCAGCGTCGCGGCTACCTCTTCCGTGGATACTGGGCCGAAGGTGTCGAGAACGGGTGAGGGGCCATCGGTGGAATGAGTGTGGTAGTGGGGAGAGTTGGAAGGGTCCCCGTCCATGTGGCCGGCGTCGAAGGGGGGTAGGGACGCGAGAATTTTTTGAATTTTCTCGTCGAAGAAAGTAGCCAGTTTAATACATTTACTTTCCGCTGCTTTGGGATCCAGAGGTTTCGCAGGGGGGCCTGGAGCCTGAAGGAGTTCTTTAAGAATGGCGAAGGTTTCATGGGCCGAGCAGGAGGAGTTTTTAATTCTATCTTCCTAGAATGCGCTCTTGGTTTTGTGGAGCTCCCGTTTGTAAGATTTTAAGGAGGCACGAAATATGCCTTTCTTGTCTGCCGTCTTGTCTTTCCTCCATGTGCGTTAATTTCTCTTGCATTCTTTCTGTAAGAGATTCAATTCGGGGGTGTACCAGGGGGAGGGGTTGACTCTCTTGGTACGTTTAAGGGTGCTGGATCTCGGGAGGAGGCAATCCAGAGATTGGGTGAGCCATGTATTAAATTCAGTGCCGGCAGTGATGGTGTCTTGAGAAGGGGGGGGATATCTTCCCTAAGTTTGGCTGCCCATTCATCTGGGACCAGTTTGTGCCAGCGTCTGATGAGGGTTCTGATTTTTGGAGGTTGGGGTAGGGGAATATTGATGTGCGATTCAAAGGGGACCAGGAAATGGTCGGTCCAGGGGAGAGGGAGGTGAGCGCGGGTATTCAGGTCTTGAATATTTGTGAAGATGGGATCAAGTAACTGTCCTTTGTCGTGAGTGGCCTGTGGGTTCTTTAACCCCTTCCATGCTGGTGACGAACCCCAGCCGTCATGCACTACGGTGCTCGTGTGCTGATGACGGCTGGGGTTGGTCATGACCCGCCCCTGTTCGTTTGTTTACCGCACGGGGGCGGAATCGGGCCAGCAGGGAAGGGGTTAAGCAGAGGCCAGTGGAGGAGATGTCTAGTAAAAGTTCTTAAACAACAGGGGGTGGTGATGGACAGAGTTTCTGAATTAAGCAGAATACTCTCACCAAGTCAAGAGATCAGGGCTTAATCCAACACCGTTTTTTAGCTCACTGCTCCATCCCAGCTACAAAACCTGGCTATATGCAAATTAGTCTGTCCCTGGCCCAGTGCATCATGGGAACAGGGCAAACCAAACTACCAAGCCAATTCTTTCATTGGGAAGGAAACAAGCTTCCGGGGACCGGTTTCTGGCATTTCAGCCGTCTTCGGCCTGGCTTGCTTGAATCCTGATGGTGCAATGAGCAAGGGACTCACGTCTGAGTATACCCTTCCACGCTTATGGTGGACAAAATAATTAAACAACAGGGGGTGGTGATGGACAGAGTTTCTGAATTAAGCAGAATACTCTCACCCAGTCAAGAGATCAGGGCTTAATCCAACACCGTTTTTTAGCTCACTGCACCATCCCAGCTACAGAACCTGGCTATATGCAAATTAGTCTGTCCCTGGCCCAGTGCATCATGGGAACAGGGCAAACCAAACTACCAAGCCAATTCTTTCACTGGGAAGGAAACAAGCTTCCGGGGACCGGTTTCTGGCATTTCAGCCGTCTTCGGCCTGGCTTGCTTGAATCCTGATGGTGCAATGAGCAAGGGACTCACGTCTGAGTATACCCTTCCACGCTTATGGTGGACAAAATAATTAAACAACAGGGGGTGGTGATGGACAGAGTTTCTGAATTAAGCAGAATACTCTCACCCAGTCAAGAGATCAGGGCTTAATCCAACACCGTTTTTTAGCTCACTGCACCATCCCAGCTACAGAACCTGGCTATATGCAAATTAGTCTGTCCCTGGCCCAGTGCATCATGGGAACAGGGCAAACCAAACTACCAAGCCAATTCTTTCACTGGGAAGGAAACAAGCTTCCGGGGACCGGTTTCTGGCATTTCAGCCGTCTTGGGCTTGGCTTGCTTGAATCCTGATGGTGCAATGAGCAAGGGACTCACGTCTGAGTATACCCTTCCACGCTTATGGTGGACAAAATAATTAAACAACAGGGGGTGGTGAGGGACAAAGTTTCTGAATTAAGCAGAATACTCTCACCCAGTCAAGAGATCAGGGCTTAATCCAACACCGTTTTTTAGCTCACTGCACCATCCCAGCTACAGAACCTGGCTATATGCAAATTAGTCTGTCCCTGGCCCAGTGCATCATGGGAACAGGGCAAACTAAACTACCAAGCCAATTCTTTCACTGGGAAGGAAACAAGCTTCCGGGGACCGGTTTCTGGCATTTCAGCCGTCTTCGGCCTGGCTTGCTTGAATCCTGATGGTGCAATGAGCAAGGGACTCACGTCTGAGTATACCCTTCCACGCTTATGGTGGACAAAATATTTAAACAACAGGGGGTGGTGATGGACAGAGTTTCTGAATTAAGCAGAATACTCTCACCCAGTCAAGAGATCAGGGCTTAATCCAACACCGTTTTTTAGCTCACTGCACCTTCCCAGCTACAGAACTTGGCTATATGCAAATTAGTCTCTCCCTGGCCCAGTGCATCATGGGAACAGGGCAAACCAAACAACCAAGCCAATTCTTTCACTGGGAAGGAAACAAGCTTCCGGGGACCGGTTTCTGGCATTTCAGCCGTCTTCGGCCTGGCTTGCTTGAATCCTGATGGTGCAATGAGCAAGGGACTCACGTCTGAGTATACCCTTCCACGCTTATGGTGGACAATATAATTAAACAACAGGGGTTGGTGATGGACAAAGTTTCTGAATTAAGCAGAATACTCTCACCCAGTCAAGAGATCAGGGCTTAATCCAACCCTGTTTTTTAGCTCACGGCACCATCCCAGCTACAGAACCTGGCTAAGTGCAAATTAGTCTGTCCCTGGCCCAGTGCATCATGCGAACAGGGCAGACCAAACTACCAAGCCAATTCTTTCACTGGGAAGGACACAAGCTTCCGGGGACCGGTTTCTGGCATTTCAGCCGTCTTCGGCCTGGCTTGCTTGAATCCTGATGGTGCAATGAGCAAGGGACTCACGTCTGAGTATACCCTTCCACGCTTATGGTGGACAAAATAATTAAACAACAGGGGGTGGTGATAGACAGAGTTTCTGAATTAAGCAGAATACTCTCACCCAGTCAAGAGATCAGGGCTTAATCCAACACCGTTTTTTAGCTCACTGCACCATCCCAGCTACAGAACCTGGCTATATGCAAATTAGTCTGTCCCTGGCCCAGTGCATCATGGGAACAGGGCAAACCAAACTAACAAGCCAATTCTTTCACTGGGAAGGAAACAAGCTTCCGGGGACCGGTTTCTGGCATTTCAGCCGTCTTCGGCCTGGCTTGCTTGAATCCTGATGGTGCAATGAGCAAGGGACTCACGTCTGAGTATACCCTTCCACGCTTATGGTGGACAAAATAATTAAACAACAGGGGGTGGTGATGGACAGAGTTTCTGAATTAAGCAGAATACTCTCACCCAGTCAAGAGATCAGGGCTTGGAATAAGCCCTGATCTCTTGACTGGGTGAGAGTATTCTGCTTAATTTTGTCAACCATAAGCGTGGAAGGGTATACTTAGACGTGAGTCCCTTGCTCATTGCACCATCAGGATTCAAGCAAGCCGGGCCGAAGATGGCTGAAATGCCAGAAACCGGTCCCCGCAAGCTTGTTTCCTTCCCAGTGAAAGAATTGGCTTGGTAGTTTGGTTTGCCCTGTTCCCATGATGCACTGGGCCAGGGACAGACTAATTTGCATATAGCCAGGTTCTGAGCTGGGATGGTCCAGTGAGCTAAAAAACGGTGTTGGAATAAGCCCTGATCTTTTGACTGGGTGAGAGTATTCTGCTTAATTCAGAAACTCTGTCCATCACCACCCCCTGTTGTTTAATTATTTTGTCCACCATAAGCGTGGAAGGGTATACTAAGACGTGAGTCCCTTGCTCATTGCACCATCAGGATTCAAGCAAGCCGGGCCGAAGACGGCTGAAATGCCAGAAACCAGTCCCCGGAAGCTTGTTTCCTTCCCAGTGAAAGAATTGGCTTGGTAGTTTGGTTTGCCCTGTTCCCATGATGCACTGGGCCAGGGACAGACTAATTTGCATATAGCCAGGTTCTGAGCTGGGATGGTGCAGTGAGCTAAAAAACGGTGTTGGAATAAGCCCTGATCTCTTGACTGGGTGAGAGTATTCTGCTTAATTCAGAAACTCTGTCCATCACCACCCCCAGTTGTTTAATTATTTTTTCCACCATAAGCGTGGAAGGGTATACTCAGACGTGAGTCCCTTGCTCATTGCACCATCAGGATTCATCAAGCCGGGCCGAAGAAGGCTGAAATGCCAGAAACCGGTCTCGGAAGCTTGTTTCCTTCCCAGTGAAAGAATTGGCTTGGTAGTTTGGTTTGCCCTGTTCCCATGATGCACTGGGCCAGGGACAGACTAATTTGCATATAGCCAGGTTCTGAGCTGGGATGGTGCAGTGAGCTAAAAAACGGTGTTGGAATAAGCCCTGATCTCTTGACTGGGTGAGAGTATTCTGCTTAATTCAGAAACTCTGTCCATCACCACCCCCTGTTGTTTAATTAGTAAAAGTTCAGCAGCCTGAGTGTCGACTGGGTCCAAAAAATGGAGATTGAGGTCTCCTAGTAAGAGGTAATTAGAGGAGGTTGTACACTCGAGGGTGATATGGTCGATGAGCTTGCTAGGGAAATCGGCAAGTTGGCCGGGGGGGCGATATACAAGCAGTCCAGACAAAGATGTTACTGGTGAGATTTGGAAGGAGAAGTGGCAGCTTTCACAGTCTTTGATTTTGCCATCAGAGATTCTGCAGGCGAGGGCATCCTTGAATATTATGGCTAGGCCGCCTCCTCTACCACGCGGTCTATTCAGAGAGCAGATTTGATAGCCCGGAGGGAGTGCGTTGACAATGTCAGGGCCGTTGTTGGGAGTGAGCCATGTTTCAGTGAGAAACAGAATATCCATAGCGTGGTTTGAGATCAAGAGGTTTATTTCGTGGGCGTGTTTGACGAGCGACCTGCAGTTGAGTAGGCCTAGTTGGAGGCCACCGGGTTCCGAGTCTGTGCAGGGAGGATTGCAGAGACTGCAGCCGGTAAATGGGTTATCGCCCATATGGGTGTAATTGCAGGAGGGATGTTTTTGTGTGTTCAGGGCCAGAAGCCTATCTGGGGTATAGGCAGGGCATTTCTTGGGAGAAATGGGCATAGTGTCTGGGCCTGGGACCGTCAGGGCGCGGACGGGCCCAGACGGGCTTGCCTTTGGCACGCCTTCGGCGCGCTGACGGCGCGCCCGATGCGCCTGTCCACTGCGCGTCCAAGTGCTGCACATGATTTTATGCAGGAAGAGGGGCGTTGGGGGCGTGGCCTGATGAAGTGGGCGTGGCCTGTGAGCAGGCTCGCTCGCTGATGGCGGTGATGGAAATTTCCTACCCCGTGGCAGCGTTCAGATCGGCTGCACGGGTGTTAAGGATTCGGGATAAGTGCCCCAACCAGACTAGCAGGTGAGGGAAAGGTGCGCAAATTATTAAAATCAATTTCACACAAAGTTTTAAAAAAGTACAATATCGAACAGAGCTCCCGGCTGTGCCTCAGGAGTACAGGATCTGGGGAAGGCTGAGCGACGGCGCTTTAAGTAGTCAGAGGGGGCGTGGCCTGGAGAAGTGGGCGTGGCCTGATGAAGTGGGCATGGCCTGTGAGCAGGCTCGCTCGCTGATGGCGGTGATGGCGATTTCCTACCCCATGGCAGCATTCAGATCGGCTGCACAGGTGTTAAGTCGTCGGGATAAGTACCCCAACCAGACTAGCAGGTGAGGGAAAGGTGCGCAAATTATTAAAATCAATTTCACACAAAGTTTTTAAAAAGTACAATATCGAACAGAGCTCCCGGCTGTGCCTCAGGAGTACAGGATCTGGGGAAGGCTGAGCGATGGCGCTTTAAGTAGTCAGAGGGGGCGTGGCCTGGAGAAGTGGGCGAGGCCTGATGAAGTGGGCGTGGCCTGTGAGCAGGCTCGCTCGCTGATGGCGGTGATGGCGATTTCCTACCCCGTGGCAGCGTTCAGATCGGCTGCACGGGTGTGCCCCAACCAGACTAGCAGGTGAGGGAAAGGTGCGCAAATTATTAAAATCAATTTCACACAAAGTTTTAAAAAAGTACAATATCGAACAGAGCTCCCGGCTGTGCCTCAGGAGTACAGGATCTGGGGACGGCTGAGCGACGGCGCTTTAAGTAGTCAGAGGGGGCGTGGCCTGGAGACGTGGGCATGGCCTGATGATGTGGGTGTGGCCTGTGAGCAGGCTCGCTCACTGATGGCGGTGATGGCGATTTCCTACCCCGTGGCAGCGTTCAGATCGGCTGAACACGTGTTAAGGATTCAGGATAAGTGCCCCAACCAGACTAGCAGGTGAGGGAAAGGTGCGCAAATTATTAAAATCAATTTCACACAAAGTTTTAAAAAAGTACAATATCGAACAGAGCTCCCGGCTGTGCCTCAGGAGTACAGGATCTGGGGAAGGCTGAGCGACGGCGCTTTAAGAAGTCAGAGGGGGCGTGGCCTGGAGAAGTGGGCATGGCCTGATGAAGTGGGCGTGGCCTGTGAGCAGGCTCGCTCGCAGATGGCGGTGATGGCGATTTCCTACCCCGTGGCAGCGTTCAGATCGGCTGCACGGGTGTTAAGGATTCGGGATAAGTGCCCCAACCAGACTAGCAGGTGAGGGAAAGGTGCGCAAATTATTAAAATCAATTTCACACAAAGTTTTAAAAAAGTACAATATCGAACAGAGCTCCCGGCTGTGCCTCAGGAGTACAGGGTCTGGGGAAAGCTGAGCGATGGCGCTTTAAGTAGTCAGAGGGGCGTGGCCTGGAGAAGTGGGCGTGGCTTGATGAAGTGGGCGTGGCCTGTGAGCAGGCTCGCTCGCTGATGGCGGTGATGGAAATTTCCTACCCCGTGGCAGCGTTCAGATCGGCTGCACGGGTGTTAAGGATTCGGGATAAGTGCCCCAACCAGACTAGCAGGTGAGGGAAAGGTGCGCAAATTATTAAAATCAATTTCACACAAAGTTTTAAAAAAGTACAATATCGAACAGAGCTCCCGGCTGTGCCTCAGGAGTACATGATCTGGGGAAGGCTGAGCGACGGCGCTTTAAGTAGTCAGAGGGGGCGTGGCCTGGAGAAGTGGGCGTGGCCTGATGAAGTGGGCGTGGCCTGTGAGCAGGCTCGCTCGCTGATGGCGGTGATGGCGATTTCCTACCCCGTGGCAGCGTTCAGATCGGCTGCATGGGTGTTAAGGATTCGGGATAAGTGCCCCAACCAGACTAGCAGGTGAGGGAAAGGTGCGCAAATTATTAAAATCAATTTCACACAAAGTTTTTAAAAAGTACAATATCGAACAGAGCTCCCGGCTGTGCCTCAGGCGTACAGGATCAGTACATATCCTTCTATAAATAATGTTGATAAAATTTCTGATTTGCATTGGCTACAGTCCATGTTTTGATTTGCTGCTTAACCCCTTCCATGCTCATGACAAGGTCAACTCGTCATGGGTTTTACCTGCCATGTGCTTATGACGAGTTGACCTTGTCATGAATAATGGGATTTTGTAAACAGCAGCACCCAGAGGGAAAACCCCCTAGCAGCCAAGGTGTTAAACTAGTTTGTTTAAAGACACTGATTTACAGCCTGGTAATGTCAAATATATAAATCTATCAGTGTCTATGTTAGTGCTACATGTAAACATACAATTTTCACATTGATGTTCCCATTTATAAGAAAGGCCAAAAAGATTTTAAATTTCTATGCCTTCATTTTCCAATATGGTAAGCATATACACTAGAAATTCCTGAACATCTTGTTGGATATTCTGCGCAAATTGTGTAAAACCGGAACATGTATCCAGAAAATTATGAATATCAGAAACGCTTTGCATTTTACTTTTCTTAGTTCCTAATTTTTCATAAACAGAATGCAACAAGGAACAAAATCTTCTTTCCTGATTCTCCATAATTTGCTGTTGCAGACTTTCAAGAAAGAAAACAACATTGACCAATACATTAGCATAGCAGTTGATACCTGAACTATTTTCAAACTGATAACCAACAATCTCGTCAACAGGATCATTTTTCTTTTTGCTTGCAATCACAACATTATCTTGTTTTTTTGACTTCTCTATACCTTAACTACAGATATTCTCATATCTTCTTTTTCGACCTACCACACGCTTTTCAAATACAGGATATTGAACTAAATTTCGAGCATATGCTCTTCTTAACCTATTATACTCTTTAACACAGTTTGCATCTGCAGTAACCTTTGTTTCATCAATATCAATCAAAACCAAACCAGATAAAGTTCTGACTCAGGACAAAGCAACATATGCCATACCCTCTTTCAAGACGGTACTTCCAATGTTCACCAAAGCACTGTCTACACTTAAACCTTGAGATTTATGGATAGTCACTGCATATGCCAGAGAAAGTGGACACTGGTTTCTACGGTCATATAAATCTTTAACAAGCAAAAAACGAACTGAACAGCGACCAATTTGTTTTACTTCTTCAATCTGATCAAATTTAATTTTTAAAAATTCAATTCCATCTTTATTTTGATAATTAACAAAATCCACAACTTTGCCCATTGCTCCAATAAATAAACCTTTTTCTACATCCAAATTATGCCTTAAAATTACCCGACAGCTTATACATGCATATAGATTCTTTTCTAAACCAGCAGTTTTAGATATCGATTTTTCTAAAGAATCCAATTTTGTTTTCAATTTTTCGGTCAAAATAATAGTGATTCCTTCATGCTCTATTTTATCAATGGCTTCCATTTTTATTATTTCTTAATTTTCCAGCTTCAAAAGTTGTTCATTGAATATAGAACACTCACGCAGAGTTGGCATTAAGCAGATTATAGATTTGTTTTCTGCAATTTTCATATATATTTTCTCAGGAACTATATTTTCATGTGGAAACAAATTGGAAAGTAATAGACTCTGCAAAGCTTGTTTGCCATGTTCTGTCAGTCCTCTTCTTATATCTTGAAGAATAGTTCCATAATCATCATCATTTGCCTGTCGCATATTTGTAATAAGTTCTTTGTATTCAAAATATGACCAAATGTTAACGTTTCCAACACTACCCAAAGACTTTCTGGTGTATTCATGCTTAAGTGCTTTAAATACTGGTTGTCCTTTTACGGGAGTAAGTTGCAGTAGATCTCTAAACACTATGACATGTTTTCCTCCAAATAAGACGTCGTACTTTGTTTTAAGAATTTGCTGCATTCTTAAGTACACAAAAGCAAGCATTAAGTTTGAGACCATGCTTACCTCCAATAACCAGAAGTTTCATTTTCTTTAGCACTCTTGAAACTTCATAACAAGCTTCTCCAGATAGCTTGTGATATTCCAATTTGTTTTCATGCTCCACAGGTAGCATAAGTAAACAGTGCAATGTAATTCCTTTAATGTTTTGTGCTGCCAACCCAGTTGGAACAGTTACAACACAAGACAAATGTGAGTCAGTTGTTTTCTGTAGATAACTGATGATTATTTTCATTAAGAAACTTTTTCCTGTTCCAGCTTGTCCACTTACATACATTCGGATAGGTTAAAATGATGTGCATGTGCATTCTATCTTTTCATGAAGAAAACCATGGTCAATCTGCTGTCTCACATGCTAATATGTTTCTTTCTGTTCAACATTTAGTGGTTCTTCCAAGTTTGCTAAGTCCATAATATCTTCTTGAGCTTGATGCATTGCTGTTTCCACCTCATTCATGGCGATTGCGACTTAATTTTCAACAATTGGTTGTCCTAGTGGATCTTTACTTAGTGGAGCAGAACATTGACTGTCTTGAGAACGGTCTCTAGCAATATCAGATGCAATAGTAGCTTCTTGATCATTTTCATCGTTCAACATTTTCACATAATTTACAAAAACAGTACATTCTATGGTATCTTTACAAGCATTAAAGGAATCTTCATAGCTCTGAAAATCTCCAAGTAATTCCAATTCTGAACGCCACGGTTTGAACAGTTGCAAAAGTCCTAAATAGTAAAATTCCCTTTTATCAGCAGTGTCACAACTCAGTTTCCTGTGATTAATATTAATTTAATTTCCTTTCCTTTGTTTCACCAAACATCCTTCGGAACCAATCTCTGCATATTTTCCATCATTGATGTTTTCTGTAGTATTCAGTTTAAAAGTGTAGTTTTGCAGCACTTCATAGAGACATATGTTCTCAAGATGATGACTTCTATTTGGATAATATGTGTCCAACATATTTCTTTTCACAATATCTGTACTTTCCAGATCTTTTTCTGCTAAATATTCGATTTCTTGTACAGATTTAAGTACTCGATTTCGCGTTGCAGCAAGACCTAGACTCACCTAAATGATTCTTCTAGATTTGGGGTATAGACTTGCAGCTAACCGATCTGGGCATTCATACACTACGATTTCTCGATGGGATAACATCTTCAAACTGAAACTGTATAATTTCTTACTTAGACTCTTCTCCTGAGAAATCTCTTCCCACATTTCTTTCAATTTCATCTTTTCTGATTTTGTAATGTAGGATGTTACATTTCAAGCAACAGCAATGCAATTGTCTGCAACGTACTGAATATCCATGTTAGCATTCTATATTGACAGAATAACCGTATTGTAATCATTTATGTATTTTGATTCTTTGCTTCTTCTCAAATTGTAGGTATTTTTTTGAGACTTTCTTGTGATGGTATGTCGCATAGCTGACATAAAACTGTTCACTCTTTCTTTGGATATTACAGGACGTGGAAATGCAAAACGACATTTAGTATAAAACTGTTCCTTAGACTTGTAAATTCGTTGACAGTATTTTCAACACCGATGTCTTTGGAATCTTAAGACTTGTTGTCTTAAGTTGTTTTCTTCTGTGCTTTTGGGTATAGCACATGTGGCATATTCTTCAATAAAAGACAAAACAGTATCATCCAAATTTTTTCCGAATTTGGGGGCATCCTTGATCCATATCAGCATATGTATATGAGGAGCACCTCTTGCTTGATACTCCTTTCTCCAAAAGAAATCAACAACTTATCCAAGAGGAGGACTTTTTTATTGCAGATAAAGGACATCATGGCTTCAAATCTATGATTAAAAGGCCTGCATACATTAACAGGATCCAAAGAGCACAATTCTTTAGGTGTCTTGTATTCAATATTGTTTATATTTGAATTTCCCTCACAAAGAAATTCAAGTAAATCATCCCAAGCGTATTCAGCACAGCTTAAGGTAATTAACAGAATCCATGTTAGTAACCATGTAGGAGTTCCTGAGTTCCTTAGCATACATTTAAGTTCTCCATGACGACGGTACCAATACTCATTAGTGCCACGCTGATATGCCATCCGATTAATCAGCTGAGATTCTAAATCATCATCTCTCTGGTATACTTTTTCCATAAATTCCTTTGCAGAAACATTTCGAAGATGTACTCCTGTTTTCAATACGTGATTGACGGCATATGAAAGTCAAGACTAGTCACTCTCAAACAAAACATTAAACATATATGGGATACATTGTCGAAATCTTGGATCTTCTGCATACAATCTTGTTGTCCGATATTCAGATGCAGGAATCTGCACAGTTCGTTCATCATATCGTCCTCCTTTTCCTCTTGGGAACAACTGTGGAAAACAACGAGCTTCCAAGCTTTCTTCCCATACACTCATGGGACTTCCCTTTGCTTTTTTCATTTGTAATAACTCAATAGTATTAACCCATCACTTCTTTTAAATGAAGTGGATGTTCACTGTAATGTTCATAGATTTCTTCACTTCTGGACATGTCCACTATTTTAATTTGTCCACTTGACGTTTCAGTATCTTCTGCTAAGAGTATTTATTCTTCTCCCATATACACATTTTTATAACACTCATTGTTTTTTATCAGATACAATATTGCCTTTTGCACTTTCCTAATATCCACTAAATCTTGCCAGATTTTCTTACTCACTTCTTAGTAGGCAAGCCATTAACTAGAATAACTAGTGGTTCATTTTCTACACACTCTACACCAATAGTTTCAACATTGTTCTTTAAATCTAGAGGTAAATATACAACTCTTCCTTTTAATCCTCTCTGTAAATGTGAAGGAGGCAATTTACCTGTTTTAGGCTCCATACAAACAATAGCCTGAAATGGGTGCACACATTGAATGAGAATAGACTCATAGGTATTTAAATCTATCAGTTCTGGAGGAATAGTTACCAACTCTAGAATATTATGGACAGCTCTAGCTGGCATTTTATTCTTATCTAATTTATTATAACAATATTTGCAAATACGCTGATCAGAACCCAAATTAAAACAATTCTCTACCAACAAATAAGTAGCAGATTCCTTCCACTTATCTTTATTTTCGCTTTCACTTTTTAAATACAGATCAACAGTCCTAGTCTGATTTTTATAGTGAGTTCTCCGACAATAAATACAGGAATAATTTGGCCTTTCACCTGAAATCACCTTAAACTTTGTAATTTGTTCCTCAAAATGTTTTGGAGTAGTATGTTGCACATTCTCTTCAACATTTTCTTCTATTAATGTCTCAGGTTCTGTACTCTCTTGTTCAGGACCAAAGTAACAAAACTCAATTTCATCACAAACCTTCACATCTCATACTGACCCACACAAAACAGAACTGTTCAACTCATATCATTTTAGTGCTGGACTTTTTGCATAATACAATCTTCTGACTAACTTCCGCATTTGAGAATTATGTACTGCTAATATCCTGAAATAATGAAAAACACTCTGACATACTTTTCCAGAAAGACAAGCCAGGGAATGACCTTGCAACCCAGTGTTTTTTATCACTCTGCAAGGGTCTAGTCCTTGCAACATCTTAATCTTTTGTTTAACACTTTTTTTACTGCATTGTCGTAAGAAATTGTGTAAAATATCAATAGATTATTGTCGTACACTGCAAATACTACTCCCATCCCAAGTGTACACTGGGGCTTCAGGACATCTGCTTAGAACTTCATCAGCTAACACTTCTTCTGCATTTCTGGGAACCATTTTCTCTTTCTAAATTGAACAACCATTTCTAACCTCATAAGCTTGCCCACTGGTATCAACTGCATGCAATAAATCATTGGTCTGAAAATAACTCTCTTCATTAAAGAAAGGCTCTGAACTTAAACTGTGTTTCCATTCAACCAAAATAAATCACAAAAATTAGTTCTGTTAATTACTCGTTTCCTCTTACTTTTAACCTTCATTAAATGGATTGGTTTATCTAGTGATCGAATTCTGTTTAAAACTAAAATGAATAGTTTCCTTTTTACTTCAAAAGCCTTTTGAACAATCGATTCAATATACTTCTTCTTTTTATAAAATAGTGCTATTTTTCTATATTTTTTCATATCTTTGAGCAAATTAAGAACCACTCTATTATAAAACATTTTTTGTGGATTTCTTTATACTGATTTTGCCTTCTTTGATCATACATCGAATCTTTAGAATGTAAATTTTCTTTTTTTACCTTTCCTGTTATTCATATTCTTTTTTGTGGTCATACCATTCTCAGTCGTTTGCATATTCTGCACACTGTTTCTAGGCTTTGGAAGTTTTTTAATGAATTCCTTTGTTGTCTTACCAGAAGATTGTTTTCTTTTTACGCACATGATGTTGGTCATCCAATACTTGTTGTTGAATTTTCTTCAAATAATTGTCCTTTTGCTGTCCTTTTCTCTTTCTTGTTTTTTCAGGCATGTTAACTTTATTTTAATAATGATAAACAATATCTGTAAAAAAATAAACATAAATAAACGTATTTTAATACATTTATAAATTATACTTTCCTATTACTATGCAAACACATTCTATATAAAAACCATTTAACCACTTTGTTTTGTCATCACTAATTGAAATTGAAATTCAAGGTGTATACATAACTGTATAGGAAGCAAGTAGAGTAACAGGGTGTTTGCCGCAGTGTATGGATACCAACTGGGGAATTGTAGGCCTGAAACACAAGTGTTTAGGTGGTTAGACAACTACATGCATAGTGCATAGGAGTTTGAAGCAGTCTATGTGCTAAGGCCTGGCTCACTATATGAGTACTTGGATACTGACTGAATGATTAGAGTAGTATGAGGAGAGACACTGGGTTTATAATTGTTTGTGTTTTACTGCAGTGAATGGATTAGGATATTGTACTGAATAGGTCACTAAACGTTTGCAAGAGCATTGACAGGGTGTTTGCTCGAGTGTATGGATACTGATTGGGGCATTGTAGGCCTGAAACTTGAGTGTGTAGGTGGTTAGAGGACTACATGCATAGTGCATAGGAGTTTCAAGCAGTCCATGTCCTAAAGCCTGGCTCGCTGCATGACTACTTGGATACTGACTGAATGATTAGAGTACTACAAGGAGAGACACAGGGAGAATATATATTTGGTTGTGTTTTACTGCAGTGAATAGATTAGTACATGGTGCTGAAAGGGTCAGTACAGGAGTGCAAGGGGAGTAACAGGGTGTGTGCAGCAGTGTATGTATACTGACTGGGGAATAGTAAGCCTGAAATACCAGTGTATAGGTGGTTAGAGGACTACATGCATAATGCATAGGAGTTTGTAGCAGTCCAAGTGCTAAGGCCCAGAATCACTGCATGAGTACTTACGTACTGATTTAAAGATTACAGCACTACAAGGAGAGAAACTGGGTGAATTAATAATTGTTTGAGTTTTACTTCAAAGAATGGATTAGTACATGGTGCTGAAAGGGTCACTAGAGGAACGCAAGGGGAAGAACAGGGTGTTCGCTGCAGTGTATGGATACTAACTGGGGAATTGTAGGCCTGAAACACAACACAAGTATGTAGGTGGTTAGAAGACTACATGCATAGTGCATAAGAGTTTGAAGCAGTCCATGTGCTAAGCCCTGGCTCACTGCATGAGTACTTGGATACTGACTGAATGATTCGAGTAGTACAAGGAGAGACACTGGGTGAATGTATAATTGGTTGAATTTTACTTCAGTGAATGGATTAGTACACGATGCTGAAAGGGTCACTAATGGAGTGCAAGAGTAGAAACAGGGTGCTTGGATAATGACTAGGGAATTGTATAAGAGTTTGTTGTAGTCCATGTGCAAATGCCCTGAATCACTGCATGAGTACTTGGGTACTGGATAAATGATTAGAGTAGTACAGGGAGAGACACTGGGTAAAGTTGCCAAATGCTTCTGTCACAATGGTTCCCAAATGCGCACAGACTCAGAGTGTGATTCTAGACAAGCAACACTATTCTTTGGACTTTATAAAAACACATTTACTACTCTTGAAGAGGTAAGGTGACTGCACACAATCCACATATGTTAGTACTGCACATTAGTGTGGAAGCCTGACTAATTTAGCAAATACATAAGCAATGACTGGTTTCTACTTCTACCAAAACTTGAAAACAGGAAAGGCTTTTAAGCAGTTATGCATCTGC